>NC_091135.1:38250034-38552315 GCF_041381155.1 Argopecten irradians | reverse complement strand
CTTATAAACAGTCTGAAGAGCTCCCTTGAATGGGGCGAAAGCGCTCACTAGTCAGTCGTTATTGTTTTTTACTTCTTATAAACAGTCTGAAGAGCTCCCTTGAATGGGGCGAAAGCGCTCACTAGTCAGTCGTTATTGTTTTTATGTCTGAAGAGCTCCCTTGAATGGGGCGAAAGCGCTCACTAGTCAGTCGTTATTGTTTTTATGTCTGAAGAGCTCCCTTGAATGGGGCGAAAGCGCTCACTAGTCAGTCGTTATTGTTTTTATTTCTTATAGATTTCGTCCGTAAGGATTTTTCTTTAAATTTATTATATATATAATATATAAAGCTAAAATGTCACGTCTATCTATCTATATTTCAGAAATGATATTAATACAAAATGATACAATTGTATCATGAAACAACACGAACCCCGTTGATCTTAATTGGGCACTGGAACAATGGAATTCATGGAATGAAATGATAATGATAAAAAGGGGGAGGTGATTGATGAGGAATTATCATGATCCTAATTTAATTGGTAATGCTATTATCACATGACCGTCTGGTCGCTTAATAAAAAGGTTAGACGAAGTAAGATCAATATAAACTATTGACTACAGACAAATCAGTAAGAAAAATGACACATTCTGTTTGCGTCCTTGGCAGCTCTCCGGAGGTTATTTCTGACGATCACATATCGTCACCACAAAGCTGATAAGTAAACATGATATACCTATAGTAACAAACCGTAACCGCCTGTAGGTGATGAAAATGATTTTTTTAAACGCATGTCTTAAGCTAGCAGTTTTATTTTCTGAGGCATGGAAATCAATTATTACATTGAAATCTTCTTGATTTGTAATTGCATTTCTTTTGATGATTCAGGGACCCGTTAGTCATATTAGGACCAGACAGTTATATTGTTTTTCTAAGATTTATGAGTTATGGTTTAACACCATACAACTGTAACGCGTTTTTAAGAATCGTTAGTTACGTCAAGATATATCTATCTTAGACTCAAAAGAACATATACACCTGTTGCGTGTTTCGTGGATTCATCACTGATGTTATGGAGAATGCACAACTAATACATGTAATTTAATATCTCTTACTCGTTGGCGACATCACACTGTTGTTGAATCGTTCTATGTTTTGTTAGTTTTGTTACGGACATCAAGCCGTTGGTCAGTCGTTCTAGGACTCATCAGTGATGGTTAACATGTTACTGTTTCACGTTTATTAAGCTTAGTTGTAGCCATCACACAGCTCTTGTGTCTGTCTCGAGTCTCGCCATTGAAGTTAAATGCCAACAAATCGAGGATCCAAAACCACCAATATGTCAAAGGTTTACACAGGAAAGTATAAAGTACTATCAAATTGTTTAAGGATTAACCTGTTTTCACTTATTGAAATATGCATTTCATTATTCCATAAATTGTATATAGTTAATGATGCTATTACACATGAAAATGTCTTTTAAGAGTGATAAATGACAATTTGTTTGTCCTAGAACGAAACTCGTATCCATTTGGCTGGCCTTCGGTATACTAGATCTATAATTCTTGTTACCAAGCAAATGCCAAAGAGTTTATTGTATCGTGTTACATCTTTCATACATTCAGTACAGATGCAACACACCATGCCTCTCGCCTATATCGAGAAAACTGATATCGACCGTTCTGTCTACAACGTCACCCTGAAGAATAAATTAAAGTGCTCAGACTTGTAAATGACGCCCGAGTTCGCCGCGGACTTATCGGTACGTACCGAGTCAGACTATTCTTGTAAAATTGAATTTAGATAATGGATAACTGTGATTTTGAAGGTGTATATATGAAGTGTGTAACTAGGTTTCACTGACAATTTTCTCTCCGAAGCTATTTTATTTTCAATTTCTTTCTCGATTCACTGGAGATTCGTGAATGTCAATTACAAATTGCAACCCATGCCAGTCTTTCCTATCTCACTGTCAGCTCTCGAAATGTTATATAAGTACAGTGACGAGATAGAATGCGGTTTTTTTAATTGTCTTTGAACGTTTGCAGATATATATGACTTGATGTTTGCCGGAACGTACCGGGTATATGAAACAAATATCTGTGGCGATATTGCTAATATTGTGTCGATATTAGGTTATCCTCTCACAAATAAATATGATAGAGTTTGTATTAAGGGTGCGATCACACACGTCAACAACAAGGACAATATACAACATATCGTCTGTCCAAATATATATTAGACGGTCCTTTTCTGTTACCGCTTCAATCCTAATGATTTGGTTTTACAAATCGTAAAAATACGATGTATGACGATTTATTTATTTCTTCCAAGGTGATCTATGTGAATCATTACTGATAAGGTTCTAGGAAAGAAATTACATAGGCATTGTCTGTTTTTCAATCCTATTTTAATCTATTGTTCAAATAAGATTTTGGTTGTTCAATGAGATAAGCGTACTTTGTGAACATGACCCTGCTTTTTAAGGTATCTGGACTTCATGTCAAAACATAATTGTGAGAGGTGTCAACAAAGTTAAAAGATGAAACTAAGATGCACAGACCACAACAAAGTTGTTTAGAATATAAAATTAATATATAATAAGGATATGCATGTTACTGACCTGAATCTAGACAACCATACAGTGGTAACGAGCTAGTTGTTATAATCATGATACCACAATTAGCCATATGATCTTGCATACAGTACAATAACATAAAACTAATCATATCTATACATTATGACCTATTTAAACACTGTAATTGCAGTTACAAATGTATATGTTTTTCTTTAAGTATACATGATATAGCCATAATTTTCTATGTTGTAATCTCTGTAATTTTTTCCTTTTTTTTCCCAAAAATAAAATGTATTCTATATTTCGGCATTCTTCTCCTTATCGCTATTTATGCTACTTAATTACCAAAGAAAATCCACCATTATTTCAAACTGACGATTAAAATGACAATTTGTCTCACCGATCTATCTCATTGACCTTCGATATTCTTTAATTGTCAACTTGTCAGGTAAACACTAAAGGGTTTACAGTCTCATCTTAAATCTCTCTTGCCTACTAGCATTTCGAGAAAAATAATATCGATCGATCGTATATTCCATAACGTCCCTCTGAGAAATATATAAAGATGTTCGACAGTAAATGATGAAACTGCCAAAGATGTCAGATTTTGCCGCGGACTCATTCGTGTGTACCGAGTCAGACTATTTCTTGTAAAATTGAATTTAGGGAATGGATGGGTGTGATTGCTGTAAGGTATAGCTATAGATGTATATAAGTAGGATTCACTGACAATTTTCACTCCAAAATTTTTTATTTTCAATTTCTTTCTCGGTTTGGTGAACGCCAATTACAGTTTGCAACCCACGTCAATCTTTCCCATCTTACTGTCAGATCTCAAAATGTTATTAAATGTACCAAGATTCAAACGTTCTATAAATATACATGTATTATATAATGTATATTGCTTGGTGTTTGTCGGAAAACAAATGTGGCAATATCGCTAATATGGTGTCGTTATAAAGTGATGATCGTTGACCACTGACCTCACGCTTGTAAATGGAACAAGTTATGTATTGGTGCAATCACATATGTAATATGTTATTTATATAGTATGAGTCCCTGGCATCAATAATAATGATATATATAGTAATATGAATTGTCTGCCAAATTATCTACCTGTGATCTACCTTTACTGTTCCACCTAATAAGTGCTTTGTTGTAAAAATCTGTATCAGCTGTAAATCGTTACTGGCAAGGTTATTGGGTGTATCGTCCATTTAGACATCTTATACAAGTGTACATGCATGTACACAGTCTGCTGATATTAAAGGCTGTTAATTACCTTAAATAACGTTAAAGAGTAAAAACCATACATAGTACATTGCATACATTTAGAATACAATTGGTGTTAAATGGATAATTCGTTTAAACACATATTTTCACATAACTATGAGACAAATTATTACATAAAACTACTATTCTTCCATTCCTTATGAAAAGTAAAACATAAAATGTTGGCGCATTCCACGTTATTGTTAAGAATATCGAAATCCCTGATCGTATTGTAGGTCTGAGGTGTACATAACGTCAGAGAAAACGACTTGAATTTCGCTCACAAAATATTGACGTCACAATGGATACCCACCCGCAATGGAGCTAAATATGAAATTATAAAATGATGGAGTTCTTGTTACCTGACAAACAGCAAAAGGTACATTAAGAATATTACCTTATGTGTTTCATCTTGTTGCGAAAATGATATCAATAATGAAAAAAAAGAAAATGTGCATTATTTAAACGTTTGAGTCACCAAAACGCCTACGGTCGCTGCGGACATGATCAGGAGTCACGCAATTTATATAAAATTTGATGTACAGAATGGATTGGTGTAATTGCTATAAGGTATAGTTATAGATGTGTATAACTAGGTTTCACTGACAATTTTCTTATTATCTCTGATTATGTTTACCATGCAGGAGTCTCCTGACTCCGTATATCTAAGTTTACAACCACCGTCAATGTTCTGCCAACTTTCAAAACCCTATTAAATATACGAAGTTTTGTGGTTCCTTCTTCGATTTTCTTCCGTATTTTGACAAATAGATATGGCTTTATATTCTTCGGATCGTAAATAATGATATATGTAAACATCTGTGGAAAAGGCAATATAACTTATAATGCACCGAAATCCAGAGAAAATGTCTAGCCGCTCTGACATCCCCGATCGCACTCGTGTATGTAATAGGGTGTATGTTGGTGTAATTACATATATCACTTACATCGTGTTGTGATGGAGTAGTACGATTTGTAACTAACCAATTAATCTATATAATCCTTGACCACTCTATGATATGTTACAGGATATGAGTTGGTGCAAATATGATACCCTCTTATCGAACAGCCTGCTCTGATATAATATGTGTAACCAGGTATAAAGAATTTCATATCACATGTCGTCTGCTCGAATTTTCAAAGATGATTTTATGTTCATTGCGTTCTTCCCTTGTGATTTCATGCTATCATCTTTAGTCTAGTTGTAAGGTTACTTGGTACAGCAACATTACCTTTTGAACTCTTATACAATCATAATATTTTTAAATATTGTTGTCTGTACTATGTCAATCATTCAAGGAATTATCGTAGACGGACTGAAGTTAGCCTATTCGCTAATTAGGTGTTAAATTCGAAATTACACACGATACGAATATTAGCTCTTTATTACCGGAAAATGTACATGTATAACCCAATTTAAGCATATATCAACCCAGTTAAATTATATAAAATAAAGAAAGCATCAAAAATAAGATTGGGGGATGTACATAATCCTTAACCCTTCCCAGTAATCCAGCGATTTGGGAAATGTACATAATCCTTAACCCTTCCCAGTAATCCAGCGATTTGGGAAATGTACATAATCCTTAACTCTTCCCAATCCAGCGATTTGGGAAATGTACATAATCCTTAACCATTCCCAGTAATCCAGCGATTTGGGAAATGTACATAATTCATAACACTTCCCAGTAATCCAGCGATTTGTCTTCTGTTTACAATCGCCAAACCAATAATATCATGAACCATATTTTATCTGTATTAAACAAAATTCAACTGTATCAAAACCGAGGCAAATGAAAAAAAGACTAATATGTAGATTGATAGGGAGATTTCTTAATAAGAACCAGGAATATAGAACCATGTGTTCCATGAGAGTTAGCATTTTCTGTTTCGTCGACAGATCTGGGTCAAATTATGGTTAATGTCGCGACATCAAATTAGAATCAAACTATGTATATATAATTTTTTCTATAACAAATTTCTTATTAATCGTCGTTGAGTTCTCGAGTGTATATTAAAACAGTCGAATACGTCTGGCACGGTAGGATAGGACGTCTGATTTTATAGTAGAGCTTCCTCGATATTCCATGGAATACTATTGTGTTTATTATTTCATTATATATAATTGCAGCGTGAGATTTTATGTTTGCATGGCTTTTATGTGTACAATTATAGCAATTTTCTAGACTGTGATATTATGATTTTGTTTTTGTGAAATGATAATTTAATCTGTGATATGATTTACTTATTCTGTGATATCTTTGATTTCATTTTATATAATTACTGTATGTTTATTAACTATGCTGTAAATACTGTACATTTTATATGTTCGACCACATGTGAGAAGAGTCTTTGACTCAATGTGCAATCGAATGAAAATAAAGTCAATTAGTATTATTATTATTATAAAAGAAAATTTAATTCTTCCAACTGTATCAAGATGCGTTAGCTGTTAATAAGACCTTATTCTTATTTCACGATAATGGCGAAGGCTGGTGTAGGGCCTTATCAATCTTACCAATTGAACCATCAATGACTGGCTCAATGGGTTAAACCACCCACACTCTTGATTAATTTTAGTTCAACAGAGTTGATTGTAATTGGTAGCAAAGATTTTTCTACACCTAATTTTTTAGATGTTTCAAAACGCTGCATGGTGTAATTATATCAGATAAAATAATTTTTGTACTTTTAAAAAATGTTCTTTTTTTGCATCATACTCTAGCTAATGTGTCACTTTTGATATTTATTCACATTTCGGATTCGTTTGCCTGCCATAACAGTTCATCCTAGAAAACTTTAAACGTTATATTGTTTGATATTTCTCGCGAATGGTGATTCACATCATTCATTGTATTTTAACATGGTAATTCACGGCGTTTTTAACGTATTCAATCGTATAAAATGTGCAAAAACAGACAAAAAGTAGAGAAAAGACTCAACGGTGTTCTTCAACATCAAAGCTCGGCATTTATGTATCTTTGTACTTCGATTAACACGTGTCTAAATAAATACAATGAAAGAACATCTTTAAGGAATTTTTAATTAAAAGATTAACAGCCATGTTCATTTAAAGACTGCTAGTTTTAGGAGGAAATCTGGCGTACTGGGACCTAGGGATGATGTTCGGACAACTCTTGCTAGTTCTACTGCTAGAACAAAAAACACCAGAATGTTTTCAAATAATAGAGGGGTTGATCGTGATATAACATTCGTAAAAATGGTGACATCTTAAAACGAATAGAAACATTCTTATTTGGTCTTCTCTACAACATAAAGAAAATAAGCTGTTGCTTGCACATTCACATGCAAAGAAACTGGTATTGTAATATTTAATAGGTCATTTGATATATGAGTCAATGACATACACATGCACGCGAAATGAAAGCTAGATTTTCTGTACTACTAAATCATTTGCACGACATGTAGATAAGCGATTAAGATGTATGCTATTCGTCGTGTAACTTCCAGTAGATTTATTGATTCTGTTTCTATGTCAAAAATGTCAAATGTCGCTGCCGTGTTGCTTAACGGTAATTCTTTTCTGCTGAAAGGTATAACAGTTATTTGTGAAACTTGAAAAAAAAATACCGTTGATGTTATTGTCATACTGAGGAACTAGTAGAGACTCCCCAGCCCCAGTTTTGTTTCACTGTAGTGACGTTTGGTAATTGATGCCTTGTAACTACCATGGTGTTACTTCACTAAAACGTCCTACGTATGGCAGGAGATAGAAACCTCTCTATTTAGTGCCACAAGCATTCTCATCAGACAGAAAGGGTTGACATCTGCAGAACAAAAACTTCATACTCAACTTGAAATATTAATAAAAGGATTTAAAAGTAGAAGTCATGCAAGTACCGCATGACATTTGGATTGCATTTCAACATCGGTCGATCGTTATCCATTGAGACACGAGGACACTTAATTTCTGAAGAGTTGATCTCCCCAAGTGAGTGGTAATCAAACCTTAAAGGAGGCATTTTCAACTCCAGATGGAAATGTTCAACATGCAGAGATGAAAAAGGGAAAAGAACAATAACCTTATCGGTAACGTAATGTCTTTGTATCTTACAGAGTTATCTCCCTTGTGGGTAGTTATCGATTGTGACGTTAGTACTTTGTGAGCAAACATTACGTCAAATGCTCTGATGATATGACGTAACACTCATAATAAACATGACGTGGCAATTATTACCTATACACAAGGGCGGATAACTCTGCAATGTTCAAATACAAAATATAGTTGGTAATAGAATGGAATAGACAAGTGATCCCCGTGTATTCCTACGCAATGGTTGAACAAAATAATCAAAGACATATAATGCCATTTATAAACTGTAGAGGAAAGACACGTTATGAGGAACTTACATAGAGATTGAATAGTGTTTTGATTGCGTTAGAGGTGGTATGAACGCAATGGGATACAGACCTATTCAATGTAGCGCTACATGTAGAATATGTCTGTATCCCATTGCGTTCATACCACCTTTAACGCAATCAAAACACTGTTCAATCTATATATTTACATTAATAAATCTACTTTTACGTCAAATTTAAAAAGGTAATGGTTGCTCAGTTGGGTAACTACGGTAGTCAGGATGACGGAAGATATAGTTCCGATTGTTGAATGTTATAGCTGCAGTTTGGTTTTAAATACAACAATGGCACTTTTCAATTATTTTCAAAATATTTTTTTTTTCAATTTGATAATATATCAATAATGTCTATTTCAAATAAAAACTGAGATAACCAAGGCGGAATGACTACCATTATGTATCGTTGCTAGGGTAGTGATGCGGTCCGAAGTGGAGTGAGCCGCCATATTTGATTTTCAACCGAGGAAAGTTACTATTTACATATGCCCCTATATAGTCAACGGGGTTGAGCTGCTGAGCGTTTGTCATGTATATATCCGTCTAAGAACGCGATTTACACTAAATTCTTCTTATTCATGACTTTTATTTTATTTTACGGAGGATATACAAGTGTTCGCGTGTGTGTAGGCCTATTTTGAATGTAAAGACGGGGCTATTTAAAACTGGTGATACTGTTTCGGATAGGCTACCTGTAATGTTTTTTTCTGGAAACCTGTATATGATCTGTTAACCTATTGTTCGCTTAGACGTTCCCTGAATTGTTCACCGACAATCAGATTTTCTCTATATCTATGTGAGATGAGTGACCGTACACACATGTATGCCTACATCTGACGTAACTATGGAATTCCCCGAACATTCCTGAGGAAAGCCCCCCCGGTTGCAGCCCGACCAGCGATTTATTTTGTAGTTTATTACAGTTACAATGCTTGAACACATCTTTTGTTATGATGTCAAATACATGTTTAATTGGATCTAATAAAAACTCTTTATTGTTATTTTGAAATCCGTCAACTTATGACGCAATATCTTATCGAAGCGTGAACTAGAAGTAGTCCGAACCTGCACTGCGTTTGTATTCATACGTCATTGCGATTACGCTGATTTGAACGCAACTCCCCTCCCGTTGACTATATAGGGGCATATGTAAATATAAACCTATGAAGGGCATATAATATAGCTGAAATGGACGCAATCGTGGTTACACGTTTAGTAAATCAGCAGTAAAAGGTCAGTTAGGCCGCGTACATGCACTTAACTTAATTTAAAGAAAATCAAATTATAAATCTTTTAATAAAAAGTGAATACTCATTTGAGATCCTACGGTAAATATATCATTGAACAATTCAATCTGTGTAACTGGAATAGTCAATAGTTTAAAATAAGAAAATAATGAAATAATTTCCTATCGTCTGATGATGTAAACAAATCATCCAACAAATCCGTGTAGGATGGTTTGATTGTGAAATTTTCAGCAAAAGTACACAGTTTGTAATGCAAAAAAGGAAAAATTGCTTTACAAGTTCACAATGACCGACTTTCTTTCAGACTTGAACTATTTCCTGAACTAAAAATCACTCTTCTTCATTAGACGTCTGATTTCAAACTAAGATATCTCTGCGTTCAAAACCAACTTTATGTAGCAAGCTATGCTCTTTCTTAACTATAGAGTCTGATCATTATGATAATAATCATGGTAATTATGACGCCTGTTATAGTATTAATTCATCTAATATAAGATATAAATAGAACCTATAAAGGAATACTGTATGAAGCGCGGCCTTGAAAAAACCCAGCCAAATGCGTAAACATGTCATTCAAATGGCTAACAACAGTCATAAATGTAAAAGATTTACTATAAAAGCTTGAACAATGACGATATCGTCTTTGATGTGGTTGATGCCTTATGTTTAAGGAGCAATATGATAACCATGGCTACCACAGGTCACAACGCTGCCTACGGTAGTGACGTCAAGTATGTAGTTGAGAGGCTTTAATAGTATAAACTTAGTGAGCCTTTGTTTATAACTAGACTCAATTAAACTCTCCAAATGGTGGCCATATGTAAGACATTCGGTAGAAAAACCTATGTACCTGTGTACCATATTGACAGTTATTGTGCTATAAATCACACTAGCATTACCCTCCAATAACAACAGAACAATTAGAGGTTTGGTTAAAGAAACAGACTACGGATGAGACAATAAAGGCACATATAACAGTACAGCGATGAAAGAGGTACAATGTTTCACACGGGAATAACCTTTCCTGGATCTCACATCCTGATGTAAGTATGCTGTCGCAAAAATCAGCTGGTGGCAGCTTTCATATATGTATAATGGATACAGGCATAGAACGTCCGACTTTAAAATTCGGTAAACAAAATATATAAAGTTAAGATTTAAAATTCGGTTAACAAAAGATATAAAGTTAAGATTTAAAATTCAGTTAACAAAAAATATAAAGTTAAGATTTAAAATTCAGTTAACAAAAAATATAAAGTTAAGATTTAAAATTCAGTTAACAAAAAATATAAAGTTAAGATTTAAAATTCGATTAACAAAATATATCAAGCTAAGATTTAAAAGTCGGTTAACAACAGATATAAAGTAAAGATATAATATTCACTTAACAAAACAAGAAATTTTCGTAATGACTTTCATGGTGTTAAGATAAAAAAAATACGCAACTCATCCCATAGATCAAAGTTGAATTGGAAATTGTTAAGGTAAGTATATGTGAGGAAACGAATGAACAGCGATCTCGAGTAATGCAGTCGCATGTGAATTGGGAAGATGTAATGTGGTCCGGATGTGGGTGATCAATGCATGTCGTCGTCAAAGATTCGTGGAATGTAGACAAAATAAATAAACAATGTTTGTTTATCTGTATTTTGTTACATATTTTATCAATACTTTTTTAAATTGAAATTATTTAGCACCAGACTGGCGTAAATTCATCCCACACATATACAAATACGTGGCAGAAAACTGACCATGGATATTTTTATGCGCTCGGATGAAAACTTCTGTGACGTCAGATAAATCTATCAATCTTTTCTGACAACTACCATTTTTTCCTGCCAAATTACAGTTTGTCATTTTTTTTTTTTTTTTTTGCAGTTTGAATAAAAATCTTTCTTACTTCGATGAAATTAAAAATAATGACATCAATGCTTAATAAATGAATTACGAAAATTGAAAATAATTATGAACTTCTAACAAAGAATAAAAACAAACCAAGTTCTCGTACATGTGTACACACCTGTGGATCAATTATTAGTCTAATAAACTGATGAATAATTATTGATATCAGGTGATTTTTTTCAAATTAAACTTTCTTATTAGAATGGTATATCTCTGTTTGAAATTATAAATGTCTACAGATGTTATGAACATCAGATTGTTTTTTCGTTAAAGGTCCTTAGCGCATTCCATTTCCATTTCTGTCTGAACTCAAACGTCATCACCGCTTCTCACCTCATCTGATGACATCATTTCATTGTTGTACACTTATCAACAATGAACTAAAATAGCAATACATTTATACTTAATGGTCTACACATCAGACGCAAACATGTTATCGTGTTGAAAATTATTGGATGTTTACATAATTTTAGTATGAAAATAGAATTCTTGAGTATGTATATAAAATGTATATAATCTTACTTACAAAACACAGAGCAGGAGCGCGTGTAATTTCATAAACTTAAGCATATTAGTCTAACAATATGTTGCATACAGTAGAACCTTCCATTCGCCTTGACGGTCCGTTTACCTGATTTACGTACCATGTCATACCCGATAACGTTTATGCGGGACTATATATATAGTATCTCCAGTTTTGATGGAACGTAACTCTATGCAGTATTCCCGCGACGTTAGCGCGGGATATCCCCTTTTGACGATATTACATTACATTACCAATAGAAGCAATAGTCCCTCACAAACATTATCAGGTATCACGTGGTTCGAGAAGTAGTCCCAATCACCCTGACCTGGTCAGCTTCCACACAACTCCCAATAATGATCTTTGAAATCAACGATTAGTGCTAAATCTGATAACAATTTCTGTCGTCATTTTGTCTAGAATTCAGAACGAAAAAACACATGGCTAAACGTCGCATTTAGTTGCATTATGATATAATTACGATAGTCATTAAAACTATACATGTTTGTACATTGACTAATGATAATTTTGTCTACAGATGTGACATTACACATATTGTATGTTTCAACCTATATACAAATATTTGTATTTGTTAATTTTTCGTTGGTTCTTTGGATGTTCGCTTAAAACAGTTTTGACGGTAATTTTTATATCATTTATTACTTTAATTGTGTGTAACAAGCATCATAATTGGCTTAAAAGCTTGTTTTCAATCCAAAACGTAAACAAAATGACGTCGCCTTTTAAATGGTCGCATTTGAATGTTTGATACGGAAGCGAATTTTTTTCTTAGAGAAAAAGTCCACAAATAAAAGTGGAATTGAATTCAAAAGATTTATTTCCAAGGATTAACTTGAATATATTTTTACGCATGTTTTGAGAAACAGAGTGTACTCTCATTGTAAACAGCTTAATTTTAAATAGTACTATTTCTTTTTAAATTCAACTTAATTACGTATACTAATGATATATATATGTATTTCAAATTCAAGTGTTTCTTCAGATATTAACATTTTGTGTTATGAAAATCGCATTGTTGTTCTGCGTCAAAGTACACATTAAGGTCAACTTTCCATTTCTGTCTGATCTCAAACGTCATCATCGTTTCACACCTTATGAAATGACATGAACAGTGTAACCGTTATCAACAGATAAAACAACAAACATACACAGCAAAGGCAAACACGTGTTTATGTGGAAATTACGGTATAATGACAAATCTTCAAGATCGATAGCTTGATGTAATACGTCAATGTTTGGATGATGATGATGATAATGATGATGATGATGATGATTATGATGATAATGATGATGATTGATGAAAATGATGATGATAATGATGATTATGATGATGATTATGATGATGATGATGATGATGATGATGATGATAATGATAATGGTGATGATTGATGAAAATGATTATTATGATGATGATGATGATGATGATGATGATGATGATGATGATTATGATGATGATGATGAGGAGGAGGAGGAGGAGGAGGAAGAGGATGATGGTAAAGAATGATGGTAAAGATTGATGATGATGATGATGTTGATGATGATGATGATGATGATGATGATTATGATGATGATGATGATGATGAGGAGGAGAGGAGGAGGAGGAGGAGACGACGGAGGAGGAGGATTAAGGAGGATTTCGTTGTTTGTCTCCATTTCTTGCCGCCATATTTACCAAACTTTGGATAACAGGACAAGTCTATAAAACACCCCACCTTAAAAATGTTTTTTTTTTCTGTCCAATGTGTTGAAACACTTTGTTTCGTCGCTCATCTTTGGAAGAAAAAGTTTCCAAGGCATCCTCGATACTCCAGGTGTTCCGATCACTTACGATCTTTATACCCTTTGACTATCTCATAGACAAACTGAAGACAGCTCAGGGGAACAAATTTGAACCAATCACAGGTATGCAAAAATCCTCTTTGAAGATAGAGAGAGAGAGCGACGCCCTACTTCAAAGCCACAGTCAGCCACAGTGTATATTTACCCTTATATGGCTCTTTTGATTTACATGAAATTTCTATGAGATCGTCCAGGGGTGTAGAGATCGTAAGTGATCGCAACCCCTGGAGTATCGATGATGTTTTTGAGGATGAAGTAGCCATTTTAATTTACGTAAAGTTCGTCATAGTCAGTTTTAGGTTTTTTTTTACAGTTTTAAGGAAATTAGCACTGTTTATGCGTAGTTTAGGTTTATCAATCAGCATGTCAGATTCTACGTTCATATGTACGACAATTTCCCAAATTGGTTTGTTAATTACATGCTTAAAATTGACGAATTTAGCGGGTCATTTTGTGTTAATCCACTAAGGCCGTATACACTGATATCAGGTGAATACTCCTCCGAATGTCAATAAATTGTGAAATGTTACCTCGCCCATAGAAAAGGAAACATTAATTCTAGATTTAATTTCAATTTTATAGTTTGTATGAGAAATGAAAATGAAAGATGAAATGTCACACATATAAAATTTATTGGATGTGTAACAATAACATTACATGACATACATAATAAAATGACTTGTCAGCGCAAAGGTGTACCGCATATTGTTAAATTTACGCGGGTCAAAATTTCGAGACTAAAACAAGGAAAGTAAAATTTAGCGATTTTAAAATGTGCGTGTTCTGGTTTTCAGAGAACATGTGTTTCAAATATTTCTCAATGTATCTCGGATCAAATTTTTCGCGATCATAGCAATGTCTCATAGCAATGTCCTTCGTAATCACGAAAATAATATCCCCGCGAAAATAATACGGTTAAATATTGGATAAGAAAATGTAGCAAAGGTCATAACTGGGAAATTTTTTTTCTCACTTTTTAAAGAATTTCAATTAGCGCACTTTTCGATAAAATAATTATTAATTTTCCATTTGATGACTAGGCCGTCACCACACAAATTACACTATAGCATGTTTTTGAACGCGGAATTCGGAAAAAATTATCATTGAATTTCAAAAGTTTAGAGTCCTTAGTTAACCTAACGGTTTGAAGGAGCTTAAAATGATACAAATTATACTTGTATTGACTATGGTGAAATAAGTGTGACATCATGTTACTTTAGGTCTTTTTTTGGATAACGTAAATTGCCAAGAGGATTTTGCCAATCCGTCGAATTGTTGACTTTTTGAGATAAATATGTCGGAAAGTTGAATTATAACCCAATATTATCGTCTTGGAAAGGTAGGTTAAGTACTGTTGCGGCATATTAGCCATAAGCTGAGTCGATTTTTCAAGATAAAAAATTGACTTGTCGACATAAATATCACAAGAAACGTTATAACTCGACTTGACACAATAATCTCGGCTAACTTTAGTTACATAGATACAGTAAGGCGACCTAAAATAGCCCGATGCCAGAAATATGCCACCATATTGAATACCTGTGTTGCACCGTCACGTTGATAAAATTTACACTTTATGATCTTGTCCAGAATTTGTTTCATTTTTTGTCGATTCTTGGCTTCCAATACTCTATTTGGATATGACGTGAATGACTGTACTCACGACTGGTTCACTGAACTGTCACCAATACATGTATTTATTGCCTTTAATGGTCAATATGGAAGCTCATGAAGGATCATATTAAACATAAATATCCTGATAAAGGATATCTTTAACACGATGTATTCCCGATATGATCGGTGACGGCTATAAACGGGACTCATAAGGTATCTTCGATGTAGATAAATACCGCCCGGACGTAAGCAACAAGTGGCATTTCTAGTAGCAATAAAGATATGGTGGTAACTATCTATAGAACTAATCACGGTCTTCATCATTTGTTACATCCTATTATTTTATTGTATTTGACGTTCTATTTATAGTGCTGGTTAATCTAATGACGTAATGAGTGATTATATAATTAAGGTATATACGTCTACATGAACTAGGCATGGTAAATATAAGAAGAAAAAAATAAAGCAATTTAGTGATCACTATCTACACTGGCGAAATCTAATTAATAAGAAGCTTTCAATAGACATACAACACCTATTTCCCACTAAATCTTACGTTCGGGACACGATTTGAGGTGTATAGTAGTGAATGGCCACCCATAACTCCGGTTTGATAGTTTGTTGTGATGATTATTGCTAACGACAAAAAATTTAAAAACGATAAACGATAAACACATTTTCAAAAACTATGCTTACAATGTAGTTTATTAATAACACGTAAAATCACTATTAGTAGTAAACCTCTTTGTTTTGTGTAAAAAATGTTTCGCGTCTTCATTATTGTCATCATATTATAAATTCGCGATCAAGTGATCTTAAATACATTCACATTGTGTAATTACGTGTACATGTGAGTTTTATACACTTATTTTCGAAAAAATCCCATTTGAATTCTCGTTTGAGATGACCGGAATCGGCCGAGTTTGTCGCATGGTGATGATCTATCAAAGACACAACGGCTCGCTTCACGATTGAGTATCATATGAACTGGATGACGTCATTCGTTCTTAGATTGTTATCGTTGCATTGATATATGTTTTAAAACGAGCATTTAGTTTATATGTAGCGTTTGAATTACGTTATTTTAACTGAAGTTTGCTTGCTGGAGTACTTGAAAAACAGCCGATTTTCTTGTCTCGAAATTTATTTTAGGGCGTTTTCTATTTAACGAATGTTTACAACGTTAATAATTTCTCAAATAAATTGTTTATGGCATTATACTTATGTAAAATGACCGTAAAACTTGAAAATGAACTAAACTTACAATCTTTCTTTTGCTAATAAATCGTAATATGATATGATAAATGTTTAAGATAATTCTTTTAAAATGAAATCCATTTAGATCTTTCGGTTTACTTGATAAGCAAATCAGTACTTTTACATTGTACATGTATACAGAATCACGTGAGCGTATGAGCATATGTTATGACAGAGCTGGACGAAGAGATGACTTTAAAACTAATATAGGTAATGATTTTTGCCTAAAAAAGATCGATGGAAGAGTAAAATGCAAGTGTTGCAACAATCATTTATCTAAACGTCATTTCATATCACTTTGACCTCGTCCATTTTCACATGATATTTCAATCATATTTGTGTGCCTAATCAGGAAAAACTCGTGTACTCCTACAATGGAGTATTTACTGATATTATTGTTATGTCACCATGTTAATTGTAATGCCCAAATCGAGTTGTTCATACCCATTGTTGGGGGGAAAACATCTTGTAAAGGAACCGAGTACAGAATGCTGTACATACATGTAACGGTCCATCTAGCTGAACAAATATGTTCACTGCCATCTATTTTTGCGTTATTACTTTTAACGTATTATATTTACGGTGATTCAATTTTGCGATTGACAGTAAACGAATTTATTTTCGATGCATTCTATTTTTGCGTAATTTCTTTTATCGAATCATTTTTATTATCGGTAATTAAATTTTGCGATTGACAGTACCGGTATATAATGCATTGTCGAGTTATGCTGCGAAATCACATGAAATTAAAAAACCCCACAAAAACGAACTGGGTAACAATATACTGCATTCTTAAACGGTAAAAGATCAAAACATGATAGAAAGATCTAAAACAGGCTCTACAAGGAAGGATTCTTTATCTGAGACTAAGTTACGTATGTATAATAAACATCCACCAATGTATCAATATTAAACAACACTTTTACAGCTCAGTTGTATTTATAAGTTTACATCCGTAGGAAGACCAATCCTTAGTCATTTAGTAATTGACTAGTCATTGTTTGACCGTGTAAGTAGCCGAGACCAATCCCAAATGTGCCGAATTTAATATTGAAAGGATATTTTCCTATCACTAATCATGTTTTCAAAATGAAACAAATACCAAGTTAAAACAAGTGAGATGACAGGTGACGATACAAACTGTTTAAAGACAATTTCAAAATTTCACTATAGTAAATTTCAGCAAGGTAATATTCAAAATTTCGGTACGGTAAAGTTCAAAATTTCAGCACGGTGATTTTGGTTCGGTTAAGATATAAACCTCATCTTTCAAGAAAAGAAAAATGGATAAAAAGAAAAATAGGATAGAAAGACAAATAATAGCTTAACATAAAACATGGTATCGTATAATTATTCTGCGGTTTACGATGATAAATGCGTAACCAGATTTCATTGACAACCTTCTTTCATTGACGTCGGTGCTTTGCGTACTACGTAGAACACAGCAGTTAGTGGCTATTGCTTTAATAAAAGGAAAAAAAACCAAACTAACTTCCATGGATAAGGTACTGTCATAAAATTGATGTTTTTAATCTCAAATACAATACTCAAAATATTCGTTTCTATTCCAAAGTATAAGTCGTCATGAGGAATCTTTCAGACATTTGAAGCCCCACTGAGAAAAACGGTCATAATAAATACCACAAATCGTCAATATTTACGGCCTGGTTGACACACAACAGCAAATGGTAGAGGGAACCTTTTTCATTTAAGATGATTTATTATCTTAAACTTGTAAATAAAAATACAACCTAATAATCGATATGATATCTGGTATCATAAACTTAAAGATGCTCCATCGTCGACAGAGCGTAAATGATATTCATCATTTGAACAATAATTAGTGTTTAATCGTGTATATATATGTCTAATTAAAAAAAAATTAATATAAAATTTATTTTGCCTTTGGTGCATGCACAATTATTGCTTCATTCAATATAGGATATAGTGCCCCGGATTTTTTTCGGGATGCAATTAATTATTTTGCATATTTTTAACTTGAAGTAGAATTAGAAGCTCAAACTTTTCAATGGTGGTAATGGTGTAAAGTAAGTAACTTTTGTAACTGAAGAAAAATACCAAATCGTCTGCTCCTGTTTTTGATAGTGAAAAAATACCATTTGTCAGCGGTGGAGCATCTTTAACAAAATAGTACAATAGTATTGATTTTGTTTCATTCTCCAAACAAATCAGTATAAAATAGATAAAAGTTCTGCTGTGGTTTAAAGTATTTCATATATGTTTGACATATAAGACAGAGATTCCAACAACGTTTAAGATTGATTTGTTATTTTTATATGCGTAGTTCAACTGTAACAGCTACCGTGGAAACAACTTTTCTACTTATACAGGCCTTATCCAAGTTATCTCTCCTTGTATATTTTACGACGGGCATGTGTAACACATGTGTATGCAATAGCTATGATCACGGGTAACGATTCTAAACGACGCATTCAATTATCCTGAAAAATACAAGGTAGGTTTAGATTATGAAAATAATGCAAAGTAAATAAATATGCTAATAAATAACATTTTTGTATATCGATTTATAACTTCAATTCTTTCTTACACCATAATTTGATTTAAACATATATCATTTATATTTTATAATAGGAATTAACATAATGCGTTTAAACTTCTATCATCCACTCTCCCAATACTTTAAAACATAAATAATATACACAAGATGACGTTTAAAGTTCTTGTTATGTCTCCCCGACCAAACAACACCGGTATAAATTTATCCCCAGAACCTTCCTTTATCTTATGCCTGTTTGTTGTTTCTTTCTTCTTCCATTCCATTCCTTCTCCTATTTTATAATAATTTACAATGTTAAACAATTCCCAGTCAAATCTCTAAAATTCTTTTAAGCTTGCTCACACCAAGATTAAAATTAATATTTGTAGTATATGTGTAGAAAATTTGTGTTGTGTTTGTCTATCATTAGCGACATCGCCCTTATTCTAGTTTTCGACTGAGCGCTTCGGCCCATGAGACTCTCTCCTGACCCAAGGTGTCTACCGCGTAAGTTTTGCACTGGTCTCATGCGGTTAGTTGTTATCGTCTGTATGCGCTAACTGGTATAGCCATTGGACACACTTTGAAATAGCTATGTAGTTACTAAGCACACACCTTAATGTCGTATACAGAAAAAAAGGAAATATCTAATTGATTGTTATCGGCACAAACTTATAACATAACAAAACAGATGATTCACTATTGCTTGGTTCTGAAAAATACTTCTTTTTCCAATTTAATGGTTTTTAATATCATTTTATGAAAAAAAACAGTGCAAAAACATGATTTTCGGATCTATTGTGTTGATTTGTTTTGTCAATGTGGTAAAACTTCAGAACAAAATATCGCTTATATTATCTTATTAAGGGGAACCGTACAGACATTTTAAATAGAAGTTTCATTAAAAACAAAAAGTAACATATTTTGATAAAACTAATAAATATTTCGATAAAACTAGTAAAAATCTCGATAAAACTAATAAATATCTCAATAAAACTACTAAATATCTCGATAAAGCTAATACATATCTCGATAAAACTGATAAATATCTCGATAAACTAATAGATATATAAAGTCTGAGACATGTCAGTAAAAGGACTCCGTAGAAATGGCTTGATATTGCTTCACGTAGAAAAAAGACCTGGTGCCGTGGATGAGATGGTGTACACCAGTCATTGCTGGTTTATTTGAAATATTATCAATCGAAACAACGGAAGACGGGTCAGTAAGGTTAGATTTTATATGTTATTGCAAATATAAACTCAAGCAACCGAGTAATCATTTTCATGTCTCGGACATCAGTCATGAGACAATTTCAGTAATCAAGCATCCAGATGACGTGGAATCAATAAAACGTCCAAGTGACTTAACTTGATCAATACTTGATTTATGTTTTGTATTTCATAGTTCCAAAAGGCAATGTCGTGTTTTTGTATTGTAATTTTTCTTACAATATCGCATGTAGACAATGATGAGTATATATATACTCCACCAGTAAACAGTGAACGCCCGACCTGAACGACTTTCTGTCGTGTCCTGCTCTGAAGAAATAGGTCTGGCAACAATACAACCACTTCATTGATCCAATCCAGTCCGGTTTGTGTTGACTGGTAGGTCGTTGCATTACTCTCTCCTTTAATTACCTCCCAGGGTCATTGGCTGTTGATTTTTGCCTTTCAATACTTTCTGTTGACTGTCTGATGGTATTCCTATTAAGGAGTTATCGCCCCTGACTTCTGTGCACGGTATATTCAATCCAACGACACCCTATTTCCGGTAAACCTATAGTCAAGTGCCTTTTTGTCTGACAACTAGGTATGCAACTGACAGAAAGATTCGTTTGTAATTGCATATCTATCTTAGTGTCAAACTCTCCCTTTATCCATTCAAGTGTCAATTGTTCTCCACAAAAGTTGTAGCCCATGTACCCTAGTTTGTGTAAATGACCTGAAATGAACTAATTTTTTACAATTAATGAATTTATTGTGCAAGATGAATTTTTGCATATACAGCGCATGTTGTTTGTTTGTTTGATCAAATTATCGTTCTATTAAAAGCCAGAGTCATTTAAGAACAGTCTCCCGTGTGCTGTGTGCTGCATGCGTAAAGTTCGTGTTTTGGGAGGCTGCGGTATATTCGTGTTGAAGCATGCCACCGGGGAAAACACCAAACAAGCACACCTCTACCGGTCACATGTCTCACTCCCTTAACGCTGAGCTCCAAGCAGGGACATTAACAAAAACTACCGATTGACAGAACCCACAGCCCTCTTCACAAGGACAAGCGCTCAACTGAAGGCCAAATGTGAAGCGGTGTCATTGGAGAATTTAGAATGAATAAGTGAGATTCCGAAGAAGAGAAAAACAGATACTGAATTTAGTTGCATTAAATGATCATGCAGCAAGTTTAATTTTAACACTCTATCTGCACCGCCAATTTTGCATATCTTTTATGGTTTACGTATTTTGGACAAAAATGTCCATTTTACATGCATTGATCTAGGTAAAAAAAACTAAGAGCAAACGTTACATAGATTATATTAGTGAAACCCACTAATGTAATTTTAAAAACATCACATGGTGATTTATTGAATTGGCAATATGCTGCATTAACCATTTTGATAAAACTGGTAAAGATGGTATAAGAAAACAATACGATTTGATGTATACTAACCTATCATTGTTTACAGGATAGTCATTTTGTTTTGTTCAATGCTTTGTTTTGTGTTGAACAAGCATAAACATGTGCAGTCATATTTCCCAGAAACACTATATTTTAATTGTACTATTTTTGGATGGTTTTAAACTATGCTGCACTTACTGTACTCGACAACCTTGAGATGCTGTAGACCAAATTTCTTTTGCGGTTACTTATCTTTGATATTTCCGTTTCAAAACAAGTTCCCGAACATTAACTTTCGAAAATTGAATAACCTTTCATTATAACTAAGGGTGATGAAGATTCGTGGAAAACACCTTTCGAAATTCGCGAAAATAAGTAGCACACGAAAGAAATATGGTTTACAGTCTTGTAAGATTGGTGTCCACCCACTCAACGAATTGACCTTTTGACCTTTCGGATCCTTTGAAGTTATTTGGTTTATAGTTCATCCAAGTCAAATATCGGAACGACAGGAACTCCGGACGTTATGAAGAATCGACCAGAAATTATCTAATTTGTTATAGAAGATAAAATTGAAACTGCTTGCTTTTATTTCATTATCCAAACGAATAAATGCCGGCGTTAAACTTTACAGGATTATAAATGAAGCTATATGTCTGTTCCGCGGTGTTTCCCTCATGGCCAGACTTAATTAAACTAGGAAGCCTTTTTACCGCCCCAATGATTGTGTTCCGTCGCCGTTATATGGCATATGCTAAAACCTGACCTTTGATATTCCACTCGCCTTAATATTCCTAGTCAAACTTGTTTGCATCAGCAGTGCCGCATTGTATAGATTTTGGTAGGGAGAGATGCAGCTGAAGTGTTAAGTCTTGCCTAGTCAACTAACCATATCGCGCTCTGATATGACCTACTGTAGAATAAAAGACGATGAACAATCGGCGGTCAGAATCTTAATTGACCTGATGGACAATCGACTGCGGTTTTGTCGAAATCGGGTTCTGATATTATATGCCAGTTGTGTTGCAGTAGACAATGATATCGGTGTATGTACTGTAGCACAGCTGTGGTACGATGTGAACAAGGCCAATGATTGAGTAGTGTTAAAACAGCTGCTTTCTACAATACCTATACCGGCAACTCTCTATTCTATATAGCCCCCTAGATATGTTGTTAATTCGTCAGCTTTTATACAACTTCTTAGATTTGTATTATTGGTCTCTAGTTAATTTGTGTTAGAGCTAACACTGACAATTTTCTCTTGTAGTATCAGCAATTATTTTTTCTAGCTCTGTTCATAACATGTATAGTCTAAATACCAGAGATCATTGTGAACATTAACGTTACAAGTGCTTTGTGAGAAAGTGTAAAAGAGATGTAATTGAGTAAAAACGCTTGTTATTAACAGTTTGAAAGTCATTTTTACGGAGAAAACATGTATTTTTCGCTCAAATCAATTTTGTTATTAAATTTGATAAATTTGACATTCTTTTTTCATTCACGTTTTTTTTTTTTACAAACATGCATTTTGTCTGTTAGTGTTACCGCGCATCAAAGATATATGTACAGTATACCGGTGAGAAAAAAAACCCTGATCCACAAGTTCCAAGGTGTTCAGATATCCAATTCCCTGCAAAAAATGTGACACGCGTCATTGGTGACGTCATTGTTGACATCATGCGAACGTTAAACTTAAACGGAGACTCCTCCTTCGACCGTAACGACGCGGCAAACTATGTTGCTTAGCGATAGAATGTAGCATGAACAGAAGTATGATGCTTTGACACACGATTTTATTGTACCGAATTCAAAAAAGAAAGAAAAAAGGAAAAACTGATGTCCTGTCTGCCAATAATTGTGTTTTACTTATTATTTTGTAATTTGGTAAATTCATTGTTTACTAAACATTAAGATGAGCCTGATTAAGAGACGGAAACAACACATGAGTGTCACAAATTAGTGTATTCACTCTTGTACCGAGGTACCGCTCTTTGTTGGCTGAGCTCAGGTGTTTACCACAGATCTTAATTGTCTCCACATTGTACACTCTCAATACAGGTTCAGATAGTATCTACGTCTGTTTAGGTACACATGTACCAACTGAACTTTAGTATTGGCAAATACTAATTTCTGAAGTTTTACGTTATACCTGAAGTTACTTAAATATAATCTTTGCAAAAATTAATTTCTACGGCTTTACGTCATACCTTAATTTTACTCAAATATACTTTTATTTTGTAAGTAATGAAAAATATTTCTCTTGTGGATTTTCACGTTACTAAGAAAAAGTTCAAGGTAGCCGTGTTGTTTTTCATTTGAAATTTTGACATTGGTCAATTAGAACCGAATTAAAAACTGCGTTATCGAATATTTTGGTGTCATAAAGATAGTTTGTTTGTAACATCTTTATCATTTGCTTTATCCTCTTAATAAGGATGTGTTGTCAACCATAGACCGGAATCTTTAGACATTGGCCTAATCAGTTGTCAGGTTACCAACATGTTCGACATACACACAACACTGAAACTGTTTGTTTCTGAAGGGTCTTCAAAGAAAATGATGAATTTTCCACAGGAAACTGTAGGGTATGTTAAGACATTTTGTACAATCATGAGACAGGTTTGAATGATGTAGTCGCTTTTTTTTCTTTATTGACAAATATGACCTAGTGATCTACTTATTGTTTGCTTTGCTTTTCATATCGATCGCGGTGCCCTATAACATGTCGTTACGATAACCGTCTTTTATGCCAAAGAGTTTGATCTTTTCTTGAACCATAAGGTAAAATGTTGTTTTAAATTAAATGCAAATTCGATCAAATTTATCTACTTGATAATCAACGATTCGTTGGTTTGTAGAACAAAGGAACTTAAATGACAAGGTCTGCAGACAAGCCCACTTGGAATCCATGCCAACATAAAAATGAAGCAACCACAGGAAAGATCTTATTTAAACCTCAAGTAACTCTTCAGTAAGCGAATCCGACGTCGAAAATACCTGGAATGCAGTCAAGGAAAAGGTGATGGTAATATGTTGTATGATGCGAAGCGTTGTTAATATTTGTTGACTGAAGTGATTATTTTTAATGTTATGGTAAACTTTCCAATAACATTTAATGAAGACCTCGTTTATATGCTGCATGTGTAAGTGAAGAAAATATATTTATTTTGGAAGTCATTTCTATTGACAAACTACGCACTGCATGAAGTCAAAGTTTACAGATAAACAAATTTTAAACCATTAAAGACTGACAAATATTTGATTTTTTTTTCAGAAATAATTAAAAAAATATTAAGAAATATCCTTTATCCTCAGAAATAATTCAAAAAATATTAAGAAATATCCTTCAACCATCATACAAAGCCAAGCTCGCCTGTAAATACACGAACAGCTAACTATCATAATGCTACTACGTTTCGGTTATTCGGATAATCGATGTTTTTCTCGGTAGTATTCAACAAATTGAATGAATAGCGATCTACTTGAAGCACTATTTTCAAAATGAGTAATTTGGCTTTCACTTTATTTGTTTTAGGATTATTAATAATCCGTTATCATAAACAAACAGTCTATCTTTTAAAATATCACCATGTGCTATTTTTGTAGAACAGATAATGTCTACAATAATTAACATGTGTTTACAATGATTTCACTTCTAAATAAATCCAGATTTACCTTGGAATTGCAGTGTTGACAATGTCATCGAACGCGCCAATCACTTCCGGTCACCTTTGGCGTTAAATGAAGGTTAGGGACACCATCAACAGCGTGGAAGGACTGGGGGAAATTCCGGATGTTAGCCAAGCGCTTCAGTGAATCTTATTACCAAAGATACAGGGTTTATATTTGGAAGCAAATTAAATAACTTATCTTAATTTAGAAGCAGATGGCTTGGAGCACCCACAGCAAAGTATGGCTGATCTGATGCTGTTTATCTACAAGTCATTGACGTGCTCGAAATAGAGTATGCAAACACGTAAATAAGAAGCGACAATGTTTGGTTTGAATTAAACAATAATCATGTCCGAAAGCGTATCCATTTTGGGGTGGATGTTGACAGTACCACCATGGATGAATCTTAGGTCTCATTAACCGATGACAATTACATGGAGTCCGGCTGTCTGAGGTTTTTTTTCGCGTGACACCGGCTTATCTTGTTTGGGAACGTGAGGTAACACGTGCATTCTCATGTCACGTTCACGCATGACTACCACAGGGTTCACACATTCGTAGGTTAATCCTGAATTGGTAATTGAAGACGCATTTGAATCTGTAAACATGGAAATGTATGTCATTGATTGACTCATTTGCATGTATGCAGAAACAATGAATTGACACGTGCCGAACTTTGGTGTGTCAACAGTACTGGTACCATGTGTTTCTGGTCCGATCTGTACGTGACTGTCTTCCACGTGCTTCCGTGCAGAACTTTACGCAATATGTGTGATACTGAGTGAAAGAGCTGGCTGCGATCTGGCAAGGTGTTTTGATCTAAAGCATGAGCGGCAGTATTTAACATGCAACTAGTACCATGATATAAAGCTTTACAATAACATGTTCGGGTTTATCACAGAGAGCAGATGAGAGTTCCACTAGAACAGTTAAAACCTGCTTAAAAGTTTTGTGTTAATACCAAGTTAAAGGTCCCACTGAAAATGAAACGTAGAATATTAATTACTTGTAACCTTAATTTTTAAAATAAATTCCATACAGCAACCTTCGAGCAATATTCACTTTTTAATAATATGTAGTATTTAATGTATATTAACTCAGTGAAAATATATTGTACATAAATATATGGATGTCTAAACTATGGAATGCAGTTACAACTGTTCTACTAGTATTTGTTGTTCTCATCATCGAATTATAGTTTTTAAATCTCATATTCTACAAACCAATTTGTTTTGTGTGTGATATATTTTTGCGTATTTTGCAGGCGGTCAGAGTTCGCGAAGATAAATAGCCGCTAAATAGATTCAACTACAAGTACAATAGAGCGATTAACCTCGCGAAAATAAGTTGTTGGTATACAAAAACATTACGGTCTATGTCTGGTAGATGATCTCCACATAAAACTGAGGCCAGTGGTAACCTTATAACTAGCCAACCGCAACATTACAGCATTTGTGTACACTTAATAAATATATCATATACATTGTCTATCACATGTCATTCAATCAAGAAAGTGAGATATTAAAAAGTGTACCGTTACTAGTAATTGAAATTCTAAGTGTACATTATATATATGCTGCGCTAACATATTCAAAATCCAGTTTTACCGCACCAAAATAAATATGATAACATTGGTTAAAAATGAGGTACCTATCTAAACACACGACTTTTAAAATTATTTTCACTTCATATCTGATAAAAAAATGATATCACGATATTTTAATGTTATCTTGAACGGATATACCATTATACTATTGATACAGATTAGTCTGATCTTTCTGATCTTGTACTCAAACACAAATCGTAGCACTGGTCGATATCAGAACCATTTCAAGTGTTGGAGCCAAGTACAACAAGATTTCGGATTTGTTTACGTTGCAGACGGCTGTAACGGGCCGTTGTATTCTCTGAGTATTTGCGTTTTGAAAATAATTACACGGAAACGTGGAACACTGAACTGAATGTCACTGGTCTTTAGGCTTCGGTGGGATATCGAGGAGTAATGAGCCCGACAGCTGGAGCTAAAACCTTTACTCTAGTCAGCCTTGTAGCCACTTCCTCATAGTGTTGCGTCAATATTTGGCACGGGCGTTGGCAGAACATACCGCCATTCGGGGGGAACGCGTACACACTGCACGTGTATAAACCGATGTACGTCACATTGACATTATGAGAATACACGATAGGTAAAACCTGTTATATATACAGGTGGTCAGCTTTCTTTTATAGTCTCATCACGCATGCGCATTCGATGGGTAAAAATAATAGATTGTGTAATTGTGTGATACACGTGCAGGCAGGCGGCGTTTCGGAGACATCATTAAACTAATAATTTATGTAAATTTCAATATAAAACACTATTTGAAACGCCTGATTATTTCCTATATAGGGGAAATGTACGAGGTTTATCAGAGAAGAATTGATATGAAATATAGATAATGCCTTCTTTACATCATATTGCAAAATGTGGCATCGTTTTCTTTTCAAGAGATGACGTTGAAGTTGAACTAGTGTCAGTAAAACATGGGCGGTATAAACGTTATATGAGGATACTGATACACGATATGAACAAGCCCAACAACAAGTTGCTGGAGTACTCATTTACCTCCCAGGTGTCGTCTATCTTTTCTCTGAATGAATAAACATACGTGATGCAGTTTCGCAAAGCAACCTGGCGACACCCAGGGTCACAAACGTGACACGAGATAAACTTCACTGGTAATTAGATCGGATATAAACGGTAAATCACAACGCTTTTGTGAATGGAGTGAATGGACATCATGACAATGGCCGCCATGACGTAAATGTAATGGGTGTTCCCGGTTTCGCATTCGTTTTTGAGGGTTCTACAAAAACATGTAAAACGAGAGAGAAGTAGTTACGATATCGCATTAAATATCGTTTTAAAGTTTGTCTTTTATTCTTTCTTTTTATTTAATGAAAGTTTGTTTCTGGTCCGATCTTTTCTGACTGTAAGTCATTTTCAATTTGTAGGTTTCAATGAGAAAAGATGAGCACAAACCTTATATATGTGTGATACTTACGATAAGAAATATGAACACGCTTTTTTGTTTTGTTATGTATATAAGTCTATAGATAACAACCAACTAAATGATTTTACATAGACCACAGTGTTAAACTTTATTAAAGTTTTGTACTGTATTATTAAAACAAAGAAATATTAGTTAGCTATTGTGTTCTATAATTAAAGTCTAGGTTCTCATATGACACTAGATGGTCTAAAATATCCTAAAATTCTAATATTTTTACCTATTTATTATCAAAATTGAAATTTTGAACCTAAATCTCGATATGAATTTCCAAATTGATATCATGGTTATCTGGTAATAATTACCTATCAGAAAACATTTTTACTTTTGAAATTCATAATTAGCCAGCCAATCAGTGGCCGGGTTAAAATTCTATCCTGGGCTCAATCTTGTATACACAGGGGCCATTTCGAAGGTCTTTTTTATTTAGTTTGTTTTTCCCAGTATGCTAGCATACGTAAACGAGAATGATTAAGATTGAAATCGAGAGAGACGGAGAAGGGGACAGAGTAGCTATCAAGCTAGTACAATGAAATAGCTGATAGTGTGGTAACAACAATTTTCCAATTTTTTAACATCGCAAAACATATGTTATAAATGTAAAAATTGAGTGCAATATAGAAGAAAGAATCAACACTTAGACATTATCAAATGTCCTGGTTTATGACTTATCTGTGACGTTAAAGAAACATGTCTAAAAATGGAAGGTTATGCAAATATGTTCCTAATAAAATTAAAATAAACGCTAGGGAACAAAAATCTACCTGTAGTGTCAGCCATTTCTGTACAATAACTACATGGGATATCAATCACACAGATAATTTTAATGCTTACAGAAAAAAATGTTTTATTGTTCCCAATGAATTTACTATTTTAAATTGTTTGGGGTTTGTTAGTTTAACGTCCTATTAACAGCTGAGGTCATGTAAGGACTAGTTGGGTTTGTTGGTGGAGGAAAGCCGGAGTGCCCGGGGAAAAAACCCCACCGATCAACGGTCAGTACCTAGCAACTGCCCCTCATTGGATTAAAACTAGCGTCCCACTACTTTAAAGAGGTCAGTAGCTAACAATAGTTAAAAAATATGTTAACCTATAAAATTGCAAGAACTCACATTTAGACTAGCTACTTTAAATGTAGCAACTTATGCGACTGTGGAAATAAATGTTAATTACGCGAAGATAATTTTTCAGATCTCCAGTGCGAAAATTCCCCCCGCGACGTAATATTTGATATATGTAAGAATATGTTAAAAAGTTACAGGTTTATTTATCGCGAAGTTTATACTAAAGCAAAATGTTTATTCGTGCTTATTGCGAAATTATACAATCGCGAGAAAATACCGCGTTTACAGTATATAAAATAACGATGGGACAGTTAGACACGTGGACACACAGATGAATAAAGAAAGAGACAGACTGTACATATGCGTCATTACGACATTTGCCGGTCTACAAAGCATGCGCACTCATAGCTACGATACTATGCATGATTATTATTAATCGATTGGGGATTCAGTTGTTAGATAGTCTATGAAGTAGTAGTTGACCTATGTCAACTTACAATAAGTATACCATAACAAGTACAATGATTATGGGTTTAGATATACACCAAGAGGTCTGGATGTAACGATTAGTTGTATACATACAGTAGGAATGGAAATGACTACCGCTCAGCCCTCTTAATTGTCGGAGTGGGTGGCCATTGGCGCGTCAATCCCGGATTGGAGACACTCAGCCATAGATTCGTTAACAATCTAATTATAAGATGTACTCTTGGTCCTTAGTATCGATGGAAGGACTTGGTAGCGCCACTTTGTAGTTTAATCATTTTACATCATTATTTATAACCCTTCCACCTTTAAAAAGTAGTTGTTTGTTTTATGATGTTTTGGAAGGTATCTGCCTCGTATATATCTGCGATTCCTTTTTATTTCAACAACAGCTAATTAACATCATTTTGCAATACCGGTAGATCAATTTCATTACGACACTATTTTGCTATGTTACCATTTTTTTCGTGAATTAATAAAATGTTCAACTATGGCGCGTTTGAAAATGACCAAGTTTTCTAATGTTGTTTTGCAATTATTTAGGGAGCATCAACCAATTAAAAAGTGGCCTTGTAGATATATAACCTCATAGCTAAGTATTCATAGATAACGGTAATTATAAAAGAAACACAATGTAACAAAGCATGACAATTTGTTGACTCTATCCGGGCCTCGAACTCACGATCTACTGCACCCAATCGCCTAGCCAAACATACCTGCGCCTTCTACCACTGCGCCACATCCATTGAGCTTTGTTCCTAAATCATAAATGACGGAGATTAATGAATTAAAGTGAAATCTAATTTCAAAATGGCTATTCTAAAGGATAATGAGCTGAAGGACTCACGTTTCGGCTATCCGAAAGGAAAATAAGCTGAAGGACTCAAGTTTCTTTAAAATCGAGTGTCATATGATACGTCGACAATATATCATAATTTGCAAACTGAATACAAACGTTTTATAATATACTTTGCAACGCTGGTAATATGATCTTTAAAAGGGCAATTGGTTCGTTGGTCTCCTCATATATCTACATATTTTGTCTATGGCAAAAGTTTATGATATCTTTTTGTTAGTTAAAACCTAATTCTAAGCACATGCTATTGCAAACGATCGCTGCGTGCACGACTGACCTCATAATACAGTCAAAACAAACCAATAAACATTGATGTGCAAATATATGACGTCATTGCAATTATTTTGAATTTCGCCTTTTGACATAACGGCGTCACGCCATACCATGTGATCTGTGTAACTGTAAGTATCGCACGCCCAATTTGACATCTGAAGACTACAGTTCCTGAGAGCGAAAACTGGTAGACCGATATTTGATTGGTTATTATTTTGATAATATATGCGTCTTGTTAACATCTAGAATCGTGTATGGAAGTGCTGGGTTTTGAGATTTTACAAAGGAGACCTAAAATTATTGCATGGAAAAATGTCCCTCTACAATCAGTTGTAACTGCCAAACTGTCACATGAAGATTACCAAATGTCAACACAGAGACATATTTTAAAATATCAGAGATTTAATTAATGCCACACAGCTTTCAACTTCGCCACTACGGCGTCGAAAATATACACAGTGAAATCTAACTTTACCGACCACTGCATTGACCGACATCCTTTGATATCCGACTACATTGGTCAAAACGGAGACATCTCTTGCACTAATTCTATATTTAACCTGTTTAAACCTGGATTATCCAACAACAGCCTCATATCTAAAGACGTTTTACGAAAAAAAGGCGACGCGTCGCTTAAATTTGCAATAATTCAGTCATAAAGACATTTATTGGTTTAGGAGGACAGATTTGAAAACGGTAACTAATAATGGAAAAGGGCCAGTACATGAACTTGACTACTGGAATTTCAAGCATTGAAAACAAAACGCTTATCATCTACATACTCACCGAGATATCCCTGATTTTATGAGCGAAATTATCTTATACATCTGTAAGACATTCGAAAGCTTTTATGCTTAAGTTTAAACTTTTGTAATAAATGCGTCTCTTATCCGAAAGCAGATATAAAATATATTATCCCGCAGGGATCCATATCATCTGATAAAACCGACAAACGACTTCTTTAGTATGTCGCTTACAGAGTGCTTCGATACGTGAGCTATTTAGTAATACTCTGGTTCTCATTAATAACTTAACGGACTTCCCTTGGTGACCTTCACCCGATTATGACGTCATTGCTTACATCACAGAGATAAAGACATATTATTTTCCTACCTAGTGATGAATTTGATAATTCGAAAGCACTAGATATTTGTAGCCTAGCCTTGGATTCTTTATAACATTCCAGAAAGAATTGGACAGGAATTCGATCAAAAAATATTTAAACTTTGCAAAAAGAGTGCATTTATTCCGTGTAACTAAGTACATAGAACATGCATTAATGCAGCTACCAAGTGCAAATGTCTCCGCATTTAAACTCATTTTTTTTATAAAATACATTTATAATTTCTGGATACGCAAAAAATAAAGTGAGTTTGACAAATATAGCCGGTTAGCAACAGTTATCTAGAATCTTAAGAAGCATCATATTTTATGGGACAGGTACCGTGTAGTTCATAAAATGGTGTATCGTGTTCGCGCGCGATGACGTCAGAACACGTTATTAACTTAGCAATGTTTAGATAAGTAATATATACATGACTGATGTATGTATTTCTATAATTACACTTAACGTATACCTATGTGTTGTTTCATATACACCGCGTATTTACACGGTTCAGAGGCTTGACAGAGCCTGACAAGACCACACCATGTTTACAAAAGACATACAAAACTCAATGACTTATTATCCTTATAGTTTTGTTGTGTTCAAATGCCAAATTATTTGTAAATAACACACATTTTGTCAAGAATTTCATGTGGAACTATGTAAACAACAGTTTATGTTTATGTAAACAATATAAAAATACATAGAATGGTGTATATGACGATTCTTAATATTGTTTTATACTTGTAGTATTATTACTCATTTTATCATAAATACTAGTAATCTTTTAACACTGTTAAACACTTAATTTTCTCGTATACAATATTTTGCGTCTTCGTTCTATGCATTTTTTGCTTTACTTTTGAATTCGCGTTGGAGGCTGTCCAGCGATATTAGTACGCAACAATGTGTATGTAGCAAAAATAAAGTAGTTTTCAGTAACCATATCAAAGTAAATAATACAACCGAAGTCGCTAACAACTCTCTCATGAAATGAAATATCCGATACATTCTGACTAAAATATCAGGCCCTAAGTCAAAAACTATCTGAACTCAAATAGTTTTTATACATGTTACGTTAAGGGGAAAAAGTTTTTCCCCTTAAGTTTGCATATTAGGTTTTTCTCTTTGGGAACCTGGACAACAGCAGTTGCCTTCGTTCAAAGTTTAAACTGTGTTATCTGTATTCAATCTAACATCCCTCCCTTCTAGCATCTGTTTAATCCAGCTGTTTCCACAAAGAAATATCTATTTGTAGTGAATTTATGCTTATAAACAGGATCAGTTGATTTAAGGATATCACGTGTCAAGCATTGTCATGAGATATAATAGATGATTCTAAAGAGCGCTACAGCCGATCTCAACATGCATTCCGTAAATTATCGTGAAGAATCTTATATATCCCCTTTACAAGAGTTAACCGAGTTGCCTTGTATCTTTAAGGTAGATGGATGCTGCCTTGACCGTATGAATCGTTAAAGCTAAATGGCAACATTTGTTAATCCATATTTTGGCTTACAAGCCCACTAACTTTTCGAAACAGAAATTGAAAAAAGAAATCTTTAAAACAATAAAAACATGCGAAAATATTTATAGTTTGCCTAAGATGAGGTTACAACACCAAACAAATGCAAGTTTCCCTCCATAATCTATGTTAACAGTGAAGATTCATTTCGCCGTATTGCCATATCGCGCAGTGATAGTCAACTAATGCTCGATAATTAGTAAAACAGGAAACATAAAACATAAGACGACCCGCTTTATGACAATTAACATTTGATTAGTTTAATTAAATTGTTCAGATGGTTTTCGTGATAACAATTGTAGTATTAACGGTAAGCTAATAACTTTTGTGACTCTATAAAGTTATGAATCTCGTTATATATCCCCATTTTAAAAATCAAAGTCCGTATAAAGTTAGGCCTTTAACATCTTATAACTATAAACAATTCTTATTGTTCTAATAAACTGACATGCGGTGAAGTGGGAACATTTGGCTGTTGGAAATGCTCTCATCAGCATGAAGAAAAGAAGAGTGTGTTTCAAGAAAACAACAACAGAGAATTAAAATGAAACTAATGTCAACATATCCAAAGAAAACAGTGATTTGAGAAAGAGAAAGAAACATCCCAATATTGTAATACAGTGTACAGTATAGTTCTTTATTCACGAGGAAATAAAATTTTACTATATTCGCAATTATTTAATTTTCGCTTCCCGCCAACAAAAATAAATGGACACAATGGCACGTAAAATAACCCGCATACCTTATAAATATTACAAATTAAAAAATGTTTCAACATTTCTTGTCGCAAAAAAGTATCAAAGAGAAAATCTCGAAATTTTCTCCACGCGAAATTTAACGAAGTATAAAGCACCCTATTCTCCCAGCAATGAGCGGTTTGATGTTTTCTCATGATAACGACGCCATCCCGAGTCCTGAAATACATTTAAGCCTCCAAAGCCCATGTTCTTTATGAAATGTACCGTGAGAAACTACACGTACACCTACAGACCTCTTTCCGTTAGATAGAAGGAGAAGTGGAGAGGTATCTAAAACCTATTTTACTTTACAAAATACTCATTTAACCCCGTTAAAGACATACCCAAGTTCGCGCACACATGAAAACCATTACAACCAAAACCCGATATTTCTATAGTAATTTCTGTCTATTTCATGTTCGATATTTTATGCTCTTCAGTTCTGTTTCTGTTTTCGTATAAAACACACACAAGACGAACAGCTATAGCTTTTTATATATGTCTACCGATGGCATAGTCATAACCCTTAAAATCTATCTCTCTTATCACAAGTTTATAAATAAATGAAAGCTGTATTAAATATCCCTCTCAGCTGCAGGGTGTTTGTTTCAGAGCAATATGTTAGATGGTACTGATATGACCTCGCATATATACTTCATTAAACACACTTTCGCAATGCTAACATTTCCTATGTACTTTAGATGTTAATCACTTACCAGAACGATCTTTGAGAGATGACAGACGGATTGTGTAATGCTAGATTAGTCTATGGTTTACGAGGCCTTCTTTATGAGTCTCACTTGCAATATTTTGACATGCGAAAGTAATGTATTCGAGCCTTTGTTCTTTTAACAAGAGTAAAAATCTTTGAACTGGCATTCACTGATGCCTCTTTATAGTCGAATTTTGGAGAGGCAAATTACAAGCTAAGGAAATAAAAAAAAGAAAAATGTGAAAAAAAAAAAAAATAATAAAATGGTGAATTCACACCACGGCATCATATCAAGAAAGAAACTTAACAGAAGAATTGTTTTTAGACACCAATATGAAATGTCTGATTTTCATTGGGCTAGCAGCTAGAATGGCTAACTGAATTTTATGATAGAAATTTTATTGCAAATAAAAAGATATTGTTTCCCTATTCTTTAAAACATAAATCTGAAAAATCTATATATCAAAACAATACATGATTGCGCCATGCTTAGACATGTCTTTTCTCGCTTCAAATCGTTTTACATCAATTGCGAGCCAATCAGATTTAGTTTAACAAGATGATGACGGAAGCGACAGGCGCTCGCTGACTGATAACAATTTACTGTGTACTCATTCTGCAGGGCAATTAAGACATTACGTAATAATCTTTGACTGACATATTCTGCACTGGATGTCGGATAACTTAGGGTGGTCTTGTCTGTTATTTGGAAGAATAGATTTACTAAACTGGTATAAAGATTCCTAGACATCATTCTTGAGTTCCTGAAACGTCATAAGCTACTATAGTGTAGCATTGAACTTTCAACTCAAATAACGCGGTATTACACTGTAATACGTACAAACTATATCTCAATATGGTTGATCATTTTAATCGAAACATTCAGATTGAATCGATTTCAAACGTAACAATAAATCATTTAGGGATATGTCGGTCGGCTCAATAGACCTATATCATGTGATTATATAATTTTGCACATAACCAAAGAAAACGCCTTCCCATAGAATTTTAATTAACCATAAGAAGGTTTTTGTCCTTTTCACAATGTATATCATTCATTTGAGTTTTTTTTTTATTCAAACACTACATATACACAATGTAATTATACCTAACTATAGCCTTTTCGATAGAAACAAGTATCGTCTATTTAGAGAAATGATGGTATCGAAGTTAAATTATATTTCGATTTATAGTTGTCTGGAGTTCTACATCATTTCCTGATTTGAGAATGAAGTCCAAATGATTCTGGCATCATAACATTGGAATAAAACTTGTTGAAATTTGAACACTTAGAAGACGCGAGATTCGTAGAATAAACCTTTAAGAACTTGGCACTTACGTATCGTATGCACGACTCTCCAGACATTTTAAGATGTTTCAAATTCGACAATTTTCGGAGAAAGAATTCAAAATAGAATTTTTTGAGAGGGTATAAGCGACCACACACTGGTGTGCACGTAGACGAACCGCAGGGTGAGGAGATAGGAGATGATGACTAACGCGTTACCGGCCACCACATTGCACGTGGTTTGTCTGCGAGAGTATGTTTATAAGAGGGATCCTAAGATAGGCTGTAAGTAGTCTGACGGCAAGGCTAGCAACACCATATGATACATAGACCAGTCGCGCGTGCATCGCACTCTCAAACGGGATATTTTATACTTCAAAAGTTCCAAACGAAAACTACGCCATGGTATGTATGCGATACCGTTATCATCCAACCCGGTCTATAGACAGCACGTAATGCTAATGCTATAGAAACGTGCATACGATCAGCAAATTATATATAGTGCCGTATCATATGTGATTGTGATAGCTAAATATTTCCATTTGCTGTTATCGCCAAAGGATAACATGACTGTTGAAAGAAATTGTGAAAACTTTTCTAAAAAAAGTGGTAGAAGTCAGAAAAGTTACACCCGTAGCCATCATAGACACATGTTATCCGAGGAATCCATGACGGATTCATCTGGACACTTAAAGCCCGGTTACCCATCCGCTGGTCATCTGGGCAGCCAATCATCTGGCTTACAATCTGGACATCATTCCTCAAGCCACCTGTTGCCTGGAGACAATGTGTCACATGTTCGTGCAGGATCATTCAAGGTCGCCGGTGAGTTAAGGTCACGTCAAACTGCACCGGAAATTCGTACGTCAAGGGACGATAATTGCAGACGAGGAAGTGTGACTTCAGGGACACAACCCAGTTACCTGTCAGTGTCTTTTGACGATGTCCGTGATGGTCGAGAACCTAAAGACGCTTCTATCAGGCGAATAAGGTCATTCAAGACGACCTCCAAAGGCGTAGTGAACAGAGGCGATTCATTCAGGAAAAAAGGAGGTCGGAACTCTGGTAGTACAAATGTAACGCATTCACGTGACAATGTTGGACATGGCAACACACGACCTTTCCCAATCATGACACCCCGCGTGACCACGCAAACGTCAATCTCTGGCAATGCCTCTTATTTCAAAATACTCGTCCTTGGAGCGACTGGCGTCGGCAAATCCTCAATCACACAACAATTCATGACGTCAGAATATGTTGCTTTCGACAATTCAATGGGTACGTATCCAACATATTAAAGGTGCAATGTGTGTCACAATATATTTGTAGATTCAAAACAAAAAGTATTATTGAATATTACATTGTATGATATTGTTGTAAAATTGCATAATTACTCAAGAGCCATTGACATATGTCGGTGTAAAACTAAAATATATATTATTGACTTAGGATTTTAAGATAGTTTAGCATTTTTTTCTATTCGATTCCATGAGATACGATGAATGAATTAGACCTTATGAACGTCATTTTCACAACTAATCCTTACAGTGCTTGACACAATCATGATGCTCATGATGCCTTGAAGTCCGAATTTGACATACATTGGAATTGCGACCGATTATCCTTCTAAAGCACCTTGGTTTCATACTTCTACTTTTAGGAGACTCTCAACCAACCATAGTTTGCATCTATCTACTTTTCAAATCGTCACCTAAGTTCTAATAATTTAAACAGTACAGTAAATAAAGAGCAAATAAAAAGATTCAAATATAATTGGCACTATAAGATTGATTAAGTGAATCACAAGGTTAACTTGAGAATATTGGCCTAATTCACAAATATATCAGCTGAGACAAAAATGGCATATCTTTAGATACATCCCCAGTTCCTTCAAGAATTCAAAGGTGTTGTTTCTGAACAAACAGTCCTTACAGAACCAAAGGTAGTTAACTGACGTTTTGTGGCTAAATGACATTTATTACCACAATGAAGAGCATTCTTTTCGCTCTGTCAGTAACGAAGTAACCAGTTAACCATTCCACAGGCTTGGTACGTACTGGCATTTTTCAGACATCCAATTACTTCCCCACCGATTTGGTACCCTACTTTTGGGGTCGTCATTCAGGAATACATTCCCACGAAATGGACTAATACGGTTGTACTTTTGTAAATATCATGTAATTCATTTATTGAGTAAACCATTGTCTTTTAGATAGAGGTTGATTGCATATAATTTACTGAAATATCGCATTAATTGCTTTGAACCTTGGAATAAATCAAAAATGAATCTCAAAACCCTTTACAATATTGACGTGTACACCACTTTAGAGGTTAATGTCATTAACCGTCTGTAACATCAGCGACCGAAATATTAGCTCAGTGCATTAGTAGAACCCCTATGATAAGGAGGGTTGAGCTATTACAACGACCTACTGTACAGATAGTCTGTATGATTACTTTGACACGTTTAGGAACAACAGGTTACGCCCTCAGTATCTATAACAGATAATCATTTGGAACAGTTAACTCCCCTCGTTATCTCGCTTAAATACCAGAGGTCGCCATGGTAAAACGTGGGAATCCTAGAAAGCACAAACTCTTTCCCAAGAAGCGGTTGAACATTTTATCATCAAGTCTTTTCTCATTCATTTCAATGTATTTCGTCGGTTTTGTCAAAATTTGATTGTAAGCGGGAACATATTTTCACGTTCCCATCGACTTCAATGATATTCTGTGGTATGTATGTGTTATGCTTGTTGTGGGTAAAAGTTAATTTTATACGACATGGCCACGATTTGCTCCTACTCCTACAACGGTTAACATTTATTGCAATTCATAACATTATTGAAGTCTTAATTTTATCTTTTTGTATGTGAAAGTACTTTTATAATAGTATATAAATAGTATATAGTTATAATGTAAATATTTTGATACAAGACAAGATAATGAAACTTGGATGATAAACATCCATTATCTATATCGGCCTTCAAATGATTATACAGCTCATTAATTATATAAGTTAGGCTCCTTTATAATTTAAATACTGCTTCTGCCATGATCATTGAAAAAAACCCATAAGAAACAAACCATTAATCAATCATTATGTTTAATGTGCCTTTCCTAATACAAGGCAATATAATTTAGATATAAAAACGCATCATATATTTTGTCGTTCAAATTATTATATTGCTCATGAAATTAAGATTTTTATACTTGACATACAGCTTAGAACATCGAAAAAAAAACATAGAAAAGATACCATTATTCAATAATTCATACTTAATGTAATGCTTAATTATAGAACTTTTTGGTAAGAAAATGTAAAATCAAACCTTGACATGTTTTATCACATGTCATCGGTTAATTTTCACTGACATTAGCACACTGGCTTATATAGAACTGTTTGTCTAGTTACGCCTGTGATAACCTTTACGGCGATACCTCCTATCCAGTTTAGATGTACTATAAGTAGAGCAGTAGACTAAAACAAAAATATCCTACACCACTTTATACATTATTAAGGAAGACCGTTCTGTCTTCTTTTGCACCTGAACAAGGCAATTACATGCATGTACCTGGCTTGGTAAATTGCCAGAGAGCAATGCACAACTGATTCAGCTTATCAAAGGCAATGTAGCTACTTAACAAAGCTATCTACTTTGTAATTATATCATACTCTGCACTTAATGTTCCTTTCATGAAATAGCTTTCCTCTTAATAGCAACAATATTTTCCTCATAATCGCAATGTGTTAATGATTTAGCAAGAACATTTTATGTTTGAATTTTCAAAGGTCATTATCAACATGGTAGTGAACTTGTAGTTAATTATAAACAAATAAAGGCTATAATTGATTGAATTTTAGTGTAAGGAAATTGTGTACAATATTTTTTTTACATTCCTTATAATGGGATAAGTACGTTGTTTATGGTTTTCGACTTGAGCGATAATCCATGATTGATAACCACCCATTAAACCTTCCATTTACCACAATGAGCTATGCAGATTTTAAATAAATTATCTTAAGTACCCTTTTCGTATCTTCATGCACCATTTAAATGTTCTTTAACCTGGTTCAAGTTGTCATTTAGGTTATCCATAACTTCAAATAATTTAGCTCTTAATATCACTGACAACCCGTAAAAGGTCTAAGGAGCTATCAGCACAAACTATTTCGTCTTTGCAAAGTTATTTCCCTTGTGGGACGTTATCAATTGTGACGTCTTTATTTTGTGCGCGAAACTCACGTCCTTTTCTCTAAAAAATGGCGTTACGCTTACAAATGCATGACTTCACAATCAATACCTCATCACAAGGGCAGATAACTCTTTAATATGTAAAGACGTAGAAGGACAAATATTTTCTGTTTAGTCGTTCTAATCTATCGTGATCTGTACCTATAATACACAAATACTGAAATAAGTGCGTGTGGATGATTTATAGTATCACGTGTTTAACGTTGTAGACCATTGGTAGACCATCCTAACATCACATCACTTACAAACTTTCTTTCTTTTATTTCTATCATTTATAATTCGTACAGTTACTAGTAAAAATAGGATTTGTCTGTTTCTCGTCATCTCTCATGATGCAGTGGATAGAAATAAAACACTCTTCTTTGGCTCTTGAGGATGTTACAGTAAAACAAATTGCCACAGCTGCGTTTACAGAGGTCTGCAGCGAATTCCTTATAATATACTGTACCAGCAAAGTTACGTAACTACTGAGAGTTGGAATACGATAAAAGGTCTTGTCTTATTATCATGTTAATGTCCATTGCATGACAATTGTGTAGAAACAGGTTGTCTTTATTCAGAGATGGACGCTAAGTGAGGTTTTTACTGTAATTCGAGTTCCGTTTTAGGACTACTTCTGCCGACGACATCATTTGGGAAATTGGGTTATTTAGTTGAAGAGCTAGACTGCTAGAGATAAAAAAGGTTCAGACAAAAGCATAAGTCTTTCAGAGAGACAAACGCATCAATTGGTGCCAAACGCTGACTGAAAGAAACCAGTAGCAACAGCAGCGTTCTATATCAGTCTTAACGAGGGCCACATATTCGTTAGCTCGTTCGCAGGTCGTTAGCTGTTTACGCCAATGCTCTGTTTTATATACAATTTCTCAGCTACGGTTCATCTTCTAACTTTTTATTTAGGTCACGACCATATTCTGTTTACACTTTCTTCTTTGTTAGATGGAAAATTAAAAGGAATGAGAGGAAAAAAAGAACATATAAAAGAAGAAGGAAAATTTTAATATAAGATAAAATATTTGTCTTTTGGTTGGTTCTTACAACGTAAATTAAGTCAGTTTCAAAATATTGACCTTGCACTGCTCGGTGAAAGTATTTATAACCAAAAGTGACAAACGTCTCGGTCATGAACATAACCGGTTATTACTTTTGAATTTTGTAGGTTTCACACGAGCGTACCAGAGTAATCATCATGATTTCTTGGGTAAAAATAGATATTCTAAATGGGTTAGCACAAGGAAAAATATCTTTGCAGCAGTCTAATTGCGCTATAAATGCCAAAGTTATCAATAATGAGACGTCACATAGAAAAAAAAGACTGGAAAAACATCATAACTTATCGGTTGATTTAAAGTGCACTCAGATGTTTGTGTTATATCTTCATAACATAAAACAGTATTCAAGTTAATCCTTAATTATATGAATATATTTAAACATAAGAAGGACTTCTATCAAAACTTGACAACTGTTGATGGAACCTCTAACGGTGAAAGAGTTTTTATTTATTTATGACGATTGTCTATGTGAAACTCAGCTATATAATTGTTTTTTTTATGTAATTAATAACAAATGCTGAAAAATGTGATCCCCAACCCTTCAAAAAATAAATATAATAATAATAAAAATAAGAAGGTTAAGAAAATCACTGGAGGAAATAATTTTCATGTCTTAATGCGTGCATTGGAATATACGTTTATAGTTTCTCTTTCAGAACATCCCAGTTTTGACGTCTTGACAGATTGTTTACACATGCTCTTGTTGATGTTCATGTCTTCCTCTTCCTTATGTAAAGTGATGACTCTTAACCATGATCGTGCTATTCTTGTTCTTCATAAAAAGTTGTAAATATCCTGGTTGCATCAGATTTAGATCATATTTGAATTGTTGCAGTGCTGAAAGGTCTTCGAAGTCTGTGCTTTGTATGAAACGGTTGGTTTTAGAAAATAAACACCTGTTGATATTATGGTTGGTTAGTTGTTACGTATCTGGATCTTACGGAGAGGTCCCTGCCAAATCTTCACACGATATCAACATATGAAACACCGAACAATTTATTTATTTATATACAGTGTATAACGTAAGGTTATTTTGTTTGCTTTATGTAAACTGGCACCTATTTATAACCAGTTTGTTTATCGTTCAAGATATAATAAATTCCTTGCGATGAAAGACTTGAGAAGATGATATGAAATATATATTCACATATTCAACTGGTAAAAATCACAGAAATCACATCAATATATCATTAGAATACATATTTAATTCTATATTTCATCAATGAGGAAGCTGACTATTTTTGTAAACATTGAAAATATATATTCACATATTTAACTGGTATAAATCACAGAAATCACATCAATATAACATACGAATACATATCTAATTTTATATTTTATCAATGAGGAAGCTGACTATTTTTGTGAGCATTAAACCTCATAGTTGACAATACAAAAAAAGAAAAGAAGAAAGAATCAGACGGATTTCAAAAGTATTTAAGGCATATTATTAATACAACCCTAAAATATATGTGGTTTTTTTTAAAATTGCAATGTCAGCATTAAGTGCTGTCTGTAATAAATGACATGTAAATTCATAATAAATAGAATATATCTTCGCTTGATATTCTATGAAGAGGTGCAATGTACTGTAGAAGTACAGGAATTTTTCAACTAGGTTCTTACCAAGGGAGATGGTATGGGAATAGCCATGTATGTCGATGCTTATCTGTACAAATCCTCCCTGACGTTGACTTCTCGACTTCAATGAGTACATTGGTACCGGTGAGAACGGCTTGGGATAGTACATCCTTAACGCCTTGTTTATGCTCACTCATTAGTGTATTATATACAGCTTAATGTGAACAAAACTGTTTCATTGTTAGTTAAATATGTTCTAACGTTTTCATAAGAAGAAATTTTTTTACTTTTATGTGTTTTCTCTTTATACAAACAATTTTCTACGAGTGTTTTGATTTTTTGTTGTTAAAATGTGTTATTCTAAAAAGCTTGACCGACTTTCAGCTAGACAAATGCAGATTATATCCATTAAAACGTAGCACGGTTATCGTCCATATTTCCCTTCTACAACATGAAATGAGACTTGCTGGGTAGGAATTACACGTATTAAGATATGATAGATAGCGTCTCAGGTGTCTCAAGTGGATTAACTTTAGAGGGATGTGTTTATTTCTTTTTCAATGTTTGCTAATTACTGCTCTGATGGCGTTGAATTAAAAATCTTGAAATTCCAGCTCAAATGACGCACATGATTATTATGATCAGAAATAACGTGCGTTAGATGATTTGGTAATTTCTTTGTTTATTATTGTTTCTGTGGCAGACCCTAATGTTTATTAGGCTTCAGCAGAGATAACCCTAGAAGCTAACCAACATGATTGTTTACGTTAACATATAGAAGATAACAACTGTGTGTACATACTACCATGATGCTAGGTAGTGTATGTAATTTGAACCTCAGCAATAATACATTGGTATATGTTGTTCTGGAAAAAATGTGGTTACGGTGGCTGAGTGGTTAAGGTGTCAGATTCTACCACTCTCTTAGCTACAAGCGCATTGTCCATCTGAGACAGTTGTCTTGTATTAACCAGTGCTTTTTTTAATTTGATGTGAACACAACCTAACATAAAATTATATTTACTTAAATATCCTTTATCAAGTTTACATTTTTTCATCAATGCCGAGAAGCTATCCCGTACAAACATGATAATAACACAAATTATCAAACCACAAAACTGCGTCAAATTCCGTAATATACCTACGGTCTGCTTGGTGCATGGTAACTCATTAATACAGTTGATCACATTGAGACATATCCATATGAAATATAATGTATAGAAAATTTGTGCCGTTTACCGTCAAAAGTATTTCTATAGTACGTGCTAGTCGTTCTCAACTACAGTACATCCATGCTGTCCATAGAACATTATATCTAGACATACTAAACAACAACATGTTATGATATGTCATATGCAATATCGTACACAGTACAATTTCTTTTAATACCTCATGTCCAACATATTTTTAATTTCAATATGGTATAACAAACTAAAAAAACTAAAATATCCTTGTCTGTTTGCTGTGTTATCATTCATTGTGTTTGTTTATATTGAACGAATGTGAATGTATTGTTTGTAATAAAGATAAAGAGAGAGAGAAATGTAAGCTTGTTTAAAACTAAAATTTATGAAATATGGAAATTATGTGAGAGTCCTTCTATGAAAGGAATATATATTGTTATTTCCATGCACTTCTTTTATAAAAAAACATTTGTGAAATAACAGAGGAAATGAAACAAAACCAAAAATATCCTTGGTTTACTACGTTTTGTGGCCAATTGATCTTGTTATACCTTTCATACCTACATTTGAAATAGTTATACAACAGAGCGCATAAATCATAATAAATAAATAAAGAGGTTAAGCACAACTAGTATCCATAAAACATGCGGAGAATGAGAGTGGCGTGTTGTATATTAGAAGAAATAGATTTATATAATAAAATGAGGATCTTAATTAGACTAGAAACATTTCAATATGGTAAGCATGAGTGATATAGACAGAACACACATGTGAATACACATAGCGGAACATTATTCTTCCAACTAATTTGATCTTAAGTGCAGAAAAATTATCAGATAAAATAGACAACGAACAGAGAGACAGTCCATAAAAAAGGCAGGTTCCTAAACCATCCTTCCCATGGCCAGATGACGTTCTCATTTTGAGAAGTTCTCGTAAAGGGGGTATCATGTTTGTTTTAGTCATAGAGCAAAACGTTTTAATGACCTGGCTCGCTTCTGTTCTCGGCTTCCATCTTCAAGTTCACTGAGCAGCTTTTATTCAAGTTAGGCTATAAATAGATCGTAACGACTAACTGACGGAGCTGGTATTCGCTCTAATTATCCGGCCTGTTGCTATTGTTTTTTTCCTTCCTCTATCTTTTATTGCACTGTTTATCAGTTTATATATGTTTCTACTGGGGGACTTACAGACCGAAAGGTCAACAGTATACTAAATATGTGTTCTGTCTTACAGATAGGGATGAAGAGGAAAACACAGTATCTGTTCTCCTCAACGGTGAAGAATCCACGTTAGAATGTACAGATGGATTGGACCCTGAAGTGAGTACATGGTCACAAATGTCTATAAAGACCATAACGATTACAAAGAAAACGGGTCTTTACTGCAAAGCGGTCTATATATAAATTGGCCAAGTTCTCAAATAAACAATTTGAGACAAAAATAAATAGTTCTATTAAAAAAAGTCTTGATATATATAGTACAGACAAATTTTCTGTAAATAACGCCATTTTTCAGGAAACAAACTCGAATGGTAATTTTCCGTTTCCCTGATTCATATTTCAAATGATTATTAAAACAGATTCAGGAAGGAGATGAATGAAATTTCCATAGCAGTCGTAACTTTTCGGTTTCGTGAATGTAATGAGAGAATGGATACAAATATCAAATCTCGACTTGTGGTGATCACTATCTGATGGGATTGGATTCCCTGTGAGTGATGGCGATAGCTGTGTCGCTAATGACAGAAACGTCAAAACGCACGTGATCATAATAAACAAGAGAGCGTCTGATTGATTATGATGGTAAATATAAGCATCTCACCGAGGCTGATTTGATAGCCAGACATGACCAGGAACCCAATAATATATAAACCCAGCTGGCTACCTGCTGATATTGGCGATAAGGTAGCGAGAATGTAGCAATGGGAACAGAGATTCTACATGAAAGGCGGCATGCAGCCATGTCAAATTAATTTTGGCTGTCTTGTGTGATTGACTGATTTCAAGGTTTCGTGGCGGTCACTAGGTGTTTTTGTGTGATGAATTGTGTCGTCCAAAACAGGGAGAAATACTCCAATTCTGTCAGTGAAAATTCCAAGATATAAAACCTAAAATAATCGAGACAACCTGGTTTTAAGCACAAGGGAAAAGGCAATACTCTTAAAATTGAAATACGAAGGGGTGCATTGTAAATATAATAAAAACAACGTGTTTTGCTGAATAGTTGGAAAGTGTATCCATACTTATTCGAGAAAAGCGTCCTAATGTTGCAAAAATATTCATTTAATCAAGCATATGCACAATTATTTGCTCAACCCTAAATACATTGTACTTAACCTTAAAAACATATTACCATTGCATTATTTTGCCTTTGAATGATGATGATTGACATTCGTTGATAACTTTAATGCACGATATCGATGCTATCGAAATACAGTTTCCTCGTGATCAGTATTAGTAAAGCTCATTTCATAGTGTTGTCTAGGTTTCTTGTGTGTTCGTAAGCATCAGCGTTAGCTACGGTAACTTAATTAAAACAAACGTCAAATATATTAATTCTTCGAGGCAAGTCTCCCTTACATTGTTTTTAATCGCACCATCAAAAAGTTGAGAGTGAACTACGAGAAAAAAATGATATTTTCTAATTATTGTCTTTCCGTTTTTCCAAAATTTTTATTATAACTCGGTTTCGCACCTTCAATGATGTTGTTTATTCTTTGGATTGCATGTTAGAAGTATTAAAAGCAGGTCGCGATATCACAAGATCTACTGCGTTACTTTTGAATTCGGTGATTATCTCAAGGTTCGAAGACCGCAATCTGTCAAGCTCACAATTCAAGCGGAGAAACTAGGGGCGTAAATTGCAGCCCGCGTTCTGAGGTCAAAGGGTTACAATAGTATAGATATACTCTACCACACATACCGAGAGTAATAATTTTACAATTCTTTTGTTTGCCGCCCATGGGTATCAGTAATTGAAAAACGAAAACTAATTTAATTTGAGGTTTGTTTCAGAGTCTTTCTGGCGCTTTTATTACTCCCATGACACATCCAGGTCGTTTTAAAGGAATAAGTGTTTCTTATTTTGCCTCCAACTCTACAGTGCCGAGATACTAATCTAGGAAGATTTGTTACACATTTATTTTCGTTCCGTTCTTCAGTCAAATGTGTCGATTAGCCCCAAGGTATCTGGTATTGGCATTTACAAATTATGTTCTATAAGGGATCCTGATGGAATACTGGTGTTGATTTAAATGCTGCTCTATGTCTTATTGTCTGTACCAAAGTCTTAGTCCACTTGTACCCACTTGATTCCAATTGGTCAATTCGATGTCCCTTTGATAAGAACATGATTAGGTTTGAACATAATGTTATGTGCAAGGTAACCGATTTGTGTTTTCATAATGTTATGTAACAATAAATTTTGATCGCGTAATCATGTTTTCATGAATTTTCTATTCTCTAATCGCCTGCGATATCTTAACATTAACTTATTTGCGATCGTTTACTTTTGTCCCTTTTTATGACTGATTTCAACGGTAGGACGACATTTACCAAGTTCTATTCTCAATTTCAATTTTGCGTTTTAGACTAGTGTTTGTATGGATTTTAAACGTTTGAGCTAGCACTTAAGTTGTCTAGATTCGATGTATAATATATCTATTAGTATCGTGAAATCATAGATGTTGTATTTTTGTCATTCTACATCATATATACTACAAGTGATTCTTAAACAATACACGAATGGTCATTGTGTTTTAAAAGGATGTGTCTTTGCCGCGTGACCAAGAAGTCATTGTGGGCTGGTGGTTGTATTCGATGGTGATTAAAGAAGTCAAGTAAAGGCGCAGGAAGCGCCCTTCCTGATAATGTGACCTTGTCTAGGAAGTGCATGTGGGCGGCAGTGTAGATAATGTACTGAATGTCTTTACACAATCATGTCGTGCAAACATTCTATTCAATTCTTTTATGTAGACACCCAAAGCGCAGAGATTGATTGTCGACATGATCTTTTGCCAGACAGATGCTTAAATATGTAGTCATAAGTTATCTCACCAAATTCAGTCAATGGATTTTCTTCTTTGAACAAATATCATATGATATTCGATATTGGTTGACATGATGTTGCAATCGCGATTAAAGTTAAAACTGTGAAAATCTATTTCTGATATATCATAGTATTTATATTTGTTAGTAAAAGAGCTAGTAAAAGATATAGTGAGGTAAAATTCTTTTAAAGCTTGACACACCAAGACCCTTACTGTAATTGGTTATGCACATTCATATTTCAGTATGATCTAGAGGACTTCCGAGCGGACGCCTATATTGTTGTTTTCTCCATTGCCCATCGGGATACCTTTGATGCTGCCACAGTTATATTGAACGAGCTGTTATACGATATTGGGACAGATAGAACAATAATACTGGTTGGTAATAAGGCTGACCTTGTCCGGAAGCGCAAAGTCTCAACCGAAGGTAAATTGACCAAAAATGAAAATATGCATAAATAAATTATAACAGAAAAACTGAGAATGAAAAGATCGATAGCAATCACGCTAGCAAAAGTTGTCATATGACATTTAACGCTATTAATTTATCGCATTTTCATCAAGTAAATATATAACTATATTTTCCTGAACTTATTCTACATGTAATATACTCATTAATATCCGTTAGTAATTATATAGCATGTACATTTGTATAATGGAGAACTAGTAATAAGTTAGGATGTCAACATGCAACAAAACCGCAAAAAGGCAATGCTTAATAATGATAGGTTTTAAAAAAATGGATTTTCTATTAAACTTCACTGTCCCTGCCCTTTCAAGTACTTTGACTAAAGTCTTTATCTCTTCGTTTAAAATCTTAAATTGTGAAATTATAATATTGTAGACAAAACATTTGAAGTTTAAAGAATCGGTATAGTTAAATCTGTGCTCGTTAAAATCATCACTAAGCAAAATGTTATAAAGGGAAGGGCAAATATAACAGTAAACAAACTGAACATATTTTTTCAATAAATAAGCAGGTAAATGATCACTTAAGTGGATGTTGAAACTAGTTTATCGTAACGCTCGTAATCCAACAGAAAAATAAGTAACTAAGATATTTTCAGTCATGCACTTAAGTGTATTCCAAATAGAACTTTTAAATTATTTCCCATGTTTTTGGATTATTTACCCATCACACCTGCCGAAAGATATTGTTTGCATTTCATTTAATTTCTTCCAAGTTTCGATTAAATTGCCTTCATCAATCAGATTTGTTTTTTTGTAAAATACAGTCCTCGAATATTAAAGCATTTCAGCCTTGAATAATGTACTTTTTATATTCTACCACATAACGTAGATAACTGATAATGTGTTATATAATCCACTAAGACTATCAGCTGATGAAGAACATGTCATGTTTCTTACATATGATAAGACAAGTAGATATATGTAGTTGCCATAGGTAGGAGTGACAGCTATCCGGTACAGAAAACTACACTGGAATTATCTACCCGAGATCACAATCTGTTCTTCCATGTGATAGTAGCGGAACCTGCAAAAGATATTGCGCAATAAATAGGTATTATATGTATTTCTCGGTAATTCGTCAAAATAATGTACAATAAAATCTTTCTTTATCAACAAACAAGTTTTTGCATGGATATAACGTTGAGAGAATTGCTTTTACTCGTAAATCAAAGCGAAATAAATCCCTTTTACTCGTTATATGAAGTAATCACGGCTGCGACATCTTGGTAAGTTCGATTAATGCCCGTACACAATGCAACAACGCAGGGCTACATAGCACGAAAGGTCTTTTGGTCGTTTCACGCCTCTGTGTTAAGTTAACGACACACTGACGTGACAACTTTAATTTTCCTCTAGTGCTGATAACCCGACAAAACAAGTCATTGTGTCGCAATGGAAAGAAACGGTATCATCCGTCTAGGAACAGATAACAAGAAATGCTAACATTTGGATTTCGCTTGTTGTTTTTGGCTTACATAAGGAGGGTGAAATTCACTTACCCATATTTCATTTATTATACGTCGTCTGAAAGGTCATCTTAGGACTAGGTGGTCGTGAAAAGATGAACTATTCAGAGAAAAAGACAAAAGCAAAAAGGGCCTTGAAATTACGTTCCAAAGATTTAGGCAATTGATACGCAATATATAGTGATACATTAGGCAGCATTGATTAAAATTTAATTACTAGTACTAAATGTTACAAAAATCAATCAACGTGCAAAAATTATATTAAAGAAAAGTATTTTTATACATTTTCATTCACTTTGAAGTATTCTAATGAATGTCAGTCATGCATAAAACTAATTTTTGACACATTGATCATGAACAATGAGGAATGTTTCACTGATTCATAAAACTTCATGAAGATTTCATGGGAGTCATTTGATGAATATTCATGAACCACAATCTGCTAATATTCTTGAAATTTCATGAATCATTCATGAGTATTCATGATGTCATGAATACCATATCGCAAGGGTGGTGAGGTGTAGGGGAGATATTGGGGAAATGTAGGTGAGATCCTGGTGAGATACTGGTGAGATTTAAGTGAGATACAGGTGAGATGTAGGTGAGATACTGGTGAGATGTATGTGATATACTGGTGAGATGTAGGTGAGATACTGGTGAGATGCTGGTGAGATGTAGGTGAGATACTGGTGAGATGTAGGTTACCCTATGGTCAAAGGTTGTTGATAAAGTTTTGTAGTTTTAGCTGTTATGTATATAGTTAAACCACCGTACATATTCCAAGAGGTGGAATATGAATACTTTGTAACCAAGTATTCCACTGATTAATGCCAAGAATTTCCAACACTTGGAGAAAGTTGTTGATGCGTTCTGGCAGTTAAAGGTACAAGTAGACAACGATATATGAGGTAGCTATTCTGCCAAGGTAACTGACATGCAAGTCAACCCTGACGATGGTTCAGACTCGAGCCATGCTTAGCAAGCGCGTCATGACACCTTGATTGATGCTGCGATACCTGCACTCGATCTTTGCAGCTGCATCCTACAGGTACATTGTGTATACCACTTCCAAGGAAAGTGTACTTTTTGCTAATTAAAGATACAGGAAAAAACCGTTAAATTATGTCTAGGTATTTTGTATATGGCAAGCGAATGCCAGAAATGCTTACCTGTCTGGTGTGGTTGTACTTATATCGAGATGAACTTCGGAAAGTAGAAAAAGTCAATTTAGGTTAAAAGCCAATTTACCATTAGTTTTTGGGTTTGTAATTTATCAAACTGGCAGGATATTGCATTAGATTAGTGTTGAGAAACAAACTTCTAATTACACGAGCTAATTTTAACACATTTGATTTCCTTTTCATTTATTACTTCATGTTTTCTTAATTGTAATTCGGGTATCATGTTAACTTTAATATCTATATACAACAAATATGACATATAATATCTCGGGCTACTACTGTCAGAACGGTTTGCTGAATAATGTCTTCGTTCTCCTCTCTTCTTTTCCCTTTTCCAGTACAATCAGTCACTCACTTCTAGCATACTTCCGATCGAGAAAACGCAGAATAAAATTAAGCCCTCAAGTTTCATAATAATTTTAAATGATTAAAGGAAAGTTGTTATTGTAATCAAAATCGTAAGTTGGTTTTGTATTATTATTTCAAAGAACTTAATAATTTAAATGGGTTCTGTTGGTGAAAATCCATTTCTACAATTTTATACACATAAACTTGATAAACATGATAGCATGCACCTAACTGCCTTGGGTTTTTTTCCACGCCCATAATACATGTGATACCTACCAAGAAAATAGTCTGGTGTCTGATTAGCCATGCTGTTTTGATCGCACAAGTTTTAATCAAACTTCAGTTCAAAGAAGACTCACAGATCGGTATGTAGGACTCTTAAAGGCAACTCAAGTACTACGTCAAGTGACCATGTCGTCACTGACAAATTGTAATGATTGTGAAAAGACAACAACTTGCTCTTGACATTGACACAAGACATCGCAAAGCAATTATTATATTCTTTGAGTACCATAATAAATTACTTGAAGCCATCGAAATCAAGTGACTGAAACCCTTACAAAAATAAAAAAAATAAGATAAAGATCAATGACTCGCTTAAACAGTCGAATTTCATTATTTAGCACTAACATACTGTTAACATAGTTATTTAAGTCGAAGTTTTATTTTAGCGCTTTATGTGATTTTCTTGAAGCTACAGCGATAACTGTTGTACCACTAATTCATTTATGAGGTAACAAAAGCTTTTCGCATTTGCGCTAACATTAACTTCGCTTAATTAAGTATGTTCACAATATTCAGGGTTTCGTAGATTTTTTATTGATCCTAAAGTTTTGATAGATGGAAGCTACCGAATTAAAATCTTCAAAATAATTCCATATTCAATAGAAAGCTGAAGCATATGTTAACTCCATATTTAAAAGAAAGCCGAAGCATATGTTGTATAGAAAGGCGAATTCCACACTGTATGTCAAACTAGAGATTGGTATATTCTATATAGAACGTGAAGTGTTATGAACGGTACTTTGAAACACTAGATACTTTTCCCGTCGTTTGACCGTGTCCTGATGCGCCGATGAACGTGCAGACGCCATGTTGTGTTACCCAATTATATGCGTTATTATTCCGATAAGATAGTCTTGGAATGCCAAGTATCGTTAATACTATAAGAATGCGGAAAACGAAAAAAAAAATAAAACCTAGCCACTTTAATTTGCTATACTCCACGAGAAAATATGTGAAAAATACATGTAAATTAGTCCATCGCATAACGTGTTGTGTAAGAATAACAATATAGTGCCGTGATTAATCTATTACAGAATACTATGTGGTTAACTTGGTGCACACTCGGCTGCTCAGGATGAGCTATGTGTTATAATATAGTGACGTCATTAGGCTTTTTCACTCACATACTTTACTTGATGGATAGTGATTAGACCTGTCTAGTGTTAAGGGGGTCAAGGTAACATATTTTGAATAAAAAGATAAGTGTACCTGAACGTAATTTGGATGAATAAGGTATTTCGTAGTGAAACAATCGCTATATCTAACGAAATAGGCGTTTTCTGTCTGAGCTATGATTTAAACCATTCAAATGGCCTCCCACATACCAATTACCATTAAAAAGATATATAATTAATGGACGTCAATGGAGCAGACCAACGCATCTATCCAAGCAGGAGGTCACCGATAATTACTTTAGTCATCAGATACATGAAAGGACCAAGCCCATTAGTAACGATGACAATGTTACTTTGTGAATGTGTTTTTAAGACAAGCGGAAGAGCCGTTATAATTACAATTACATCGCTCATCCTTGATAGTCGAGATACTTTGATGTTGTTTCACTTTTAGAACAAAATTTAAAGATAAAATTGAAATTTCACACGATTCCTTTGATACAATTGTGTGGTCATTTACCATCATGTGCATTTATCAAACTGTTATAACATTTTTGAAGATGATTAACTGGGAATAAATTATTAAATATAACATGGATATATAAGTATATATCAGTTATATAATTATGTGATATATGTTAATTCCGACTGTATACTTTTAGTTGAAAAGCAACGGTAAATCTATGTTTGAATGATTTCATGCATTTAACAATTAATGGGTCATTGGCTCGATTGATCTATCAACCAATCATTACGAACATCTTTTAAAAATAAGTGTAATACGAGCAAATTGGTGACGCAAATTAGTCATAGTAGATGAAGTCAATAAAATGATAAGCCTTTGCAGACATGAAGATATGTCATATAGTATAATAGGATAAAGCAAAGCACGAAATTATGACTGCATTCTAAATCAATAGCGAGAAAAAACGTTAAAGATAAACAATTTATAATTATAACTAAGTCTAATACCGTGATTTGCCAACATTATTTTCTCCATTTTCGATCAAAAATTGTTGCGCCCTTGCATCAGCTAATTGGAGTCGACGTTGCATCAGCTAATCGGAGTCGACCTTGCAAAAATGACGTTATTTTTTAAAATGCTCGTTACAAACCAGAATGAATTATTTTATTTTTTTATTTTTTGTTTTACAGAAGCTTTAGCCACTGCTTTACAGTATGACGCCAAATATACAGAGACGTCCGCAGCACTGAATCATCACGTGGACGAACTGTTAGTGGGCATGCTCAGTCAGATTCGGTTTAAACTCAACCCAACACTCCCAGAGCCTGTCTTAGCTGTAGAGTCAAAGAAATCCAGTGTTTCAAGAATGTCATTCAAGGGGCCATTTGATCTTCTAAGTCGATTATTTGGAAGAGGAAGCCGAAAAGTTGGAAAGCGAAGTTACAACAAGACATCCCAGCGCTGACAAATCATATACGTCAGGCATGTTTCGAATTGACTGTACTAGTTGAATGGTTCTGCATTGTCGTGGTTGTGATGGTGATTTGTGAGTTGATTTTAAGTTATGTTTGAAAGTCGGAACGGTAATTGAGCTGTATATAGTGCTAAAGGATTATATCTATTTTTGGTATTGTTATCGTCATGTATTGTTTTACGATACTGTTGCCGAGGTTAGATCTCGGTAAGTCTGGGAAGTTTCAAACCCAGGAATATAAAGTATGTGGTATCGTTTTTGTATTTCATATTACATTGAATAGGTTGTGGTGTCAGCAAAGATTATAAAGCTTATATTATATCTAAACTGGAGCACAAGACAACTTGAACGTATATTTGGTATGTCATCGTCAGCCTTAATTTTCAAATAAAAATAATTTAGTTCATTGGGTCATATTAGCATTTTGATTGTTATAGAAGGATGTGTCAGGATTGACTGTAGGGAACTCTTCTTCCTCTAATAAAAAAACTTTTATATCAACGACCACTATATGGCAAACAAAAATGCCCATGTGGTCTGTAATTTATAGTTCAATGACCATTGGTAGAATGTCTGTTACCTTAACTACACCACAACAACTTGAAGTGTAGAAGAGGTGCCTTACTTTTACTCTATTGCACTATTCGATGCACTTTTATACCTTTTTGGCACAAGTGCATATGATTTATCTCTGCACCATAAATATGTGTATGTAGGGTCAAATAAGCAAGTTACCATCATGATAAGTAAACACTTGAATGTCTACAGTTTTGATATGTTATAGCAATGTACTTTATAAATATGAAATTCGAATATACTTCAAAGAATGCCAGCAGACGATAAACGATAATTTGAATATATACATTGATATAAAGTTGTCTTAAAACATCCTATAATCATTCTCGACCAGATTTTGTTTCTTTTAAAATCTTTCCAGACACTGGGGGTGCCATTCATATCTGCGACCAATTAATTTTCTCGTGAATAGGTGGTATTTATTGTGTGCTATTATCTATCTTTTAATGATTCATCCCATCTAGAATATTTTTAAAAAGCTGTAATGTCACTTATTGAATCACATTTTTTATGGAAAAACCAAACTGATTTTGTTAGAAGAAACTGATTTAACTAAACTCAAAGGGAGATAACTACGTACAAGGTATATTATATAACGTAAAAGTGAACATTTAATACTCGATTAAATATACTAAAATCTAATTTTGGTTAATGAATTTATGTGTATAATGTGCATTGCATAATTGATGCGAGTAGTTATTGAAAACTCTTGGAAAGCATATAATGAACTACTAAATCTAAGACTGCCAGTTGTTTATTAAATTAAGTCATCGACAAATTCATTTAAACTTTATTACATAACATAATTGGACGATAAGACACTTTCTGTAAATGATTACACTAATCAATTATCATTTGTATGAAGTAGCCACACGTTTAGACTGTAAACTATGTTTTGTTGCAGCTAAGACGTAAAAGTCCACTATGAAGGTGACACATAACAGCCGTACCTAGTGAACCATTAACTCAACTGTTTTACATATATGATGATCGAATAGTGCAACTTATGTCTTAAGACAAAGAATTCAACTTTTCTATCAGCAAAGTCTTCTGATACATTCATTTTTTCATCGTTCTTCAATACAATACTGTAACGTTTGGTACCATATTGTTATGTGGCATATATTGTTTAAAGATCAAATATTAGTTCGGTACAAACAAGAAAACATGATTTTTCAATACAACGTCATGATTTGATTTTTTTTATTTGGAACCACTTTAATAACATTTTAACTCATCTTTTTTTATTTTGCTGTATCTTTGTGACACTTATAGTAATGAGTGTTAGGAGTAAAATATATTTCATTTAAAGTAATTAATATTTTTATGGAATTTATTTAAGCATTGCTTGTCATATTTTTGACATGCATTGGTGTGTAACAAACATTGGGTGTTCTAGCATAGTCAATGGTATAAGCCATGATAGATATATATTATGCTATCATATTATTTATCATAATGAACCATACAAATAATATCGTTTAATGATAATTGCAATATTTTTGGCAGTTTATGAAGAAAAATAAGGCTTTTGTTGAGTATGCATTTGTTTAGATTATCTTTATTGCTATTTATTTTATCGATTTTATGTAAAGTTAAAATATATGATTTCGTATTTCGCGCCAATTCATGTTTATGATTATTATATATGAACAACATTGTATATGATAATGGACATGTAGTTTAATGAAATCATGTGGCATTCATATTTGATATTCATCAATATATACTATCTTGTAAATCTATTTCGAAAATATTCATGTAAATCAGTTTTTTGGAGATCAAGCCTCCACATAAAAAACAACAGTCATATAGTTTTATAATCTTTGTATGTATTTAATGTACATTGTACATATTAAATCCAATTGTATAATTATTTGATCTCATCGATAAGGAACAAGTTCGAAAGGAGTAAAACGAGAGGATCATTGGTTTGTGACATGTATTGTAGGCATTAAACTTAAAAAAACATATTGATATAAATGACATACGTTGTTTCTTATTTATTATCATAGCGTCCTGTGCTCAAATGAGTTATCTACCCTTTACCACGATAAATTATTTCTCTATCGTTGTTTTGTTTTTGTTTTCGTATTCATCAACACATTTCTCCCGGAGAGAACCAAATGACGTAACATATACCCACTGACAAGGCCGGACAACTTAGTAAGGCAGAGTAATAGCTCGGAATCATTTCTAAATAAACAAAATGGGAAGCTACGTTTTGATGTTTTTATTTTTTACACAACCACTGAAAATTTTCCATCTTCCCAATAAATTGTATTTGAAAATTGTCCTTATTTTCCTTAGAACTCATTATACTGGGAAATGTTGAGGATGACATGCGTTCGGTCTATACTGAATATGGACATTAATGGGCACCATGTGGAAGACAATAGGAAAACATAAGCACAATTCTATGTGACAATGGGTTGCCAGAAAACGCCATTTTGTAATTTCTTTATTTCTTCAATTAGATTTTTCAGTTGTTCAAACTGAAAAAACAACAACAACAAAAAAACAACGAAACAAAAACCAAAACAGAAGAAACAATGAACACATAAAGAAATAAATTTTGTATTTGGTCAAAGCTGAAACTTCAATTTCATAGAAACGAAGTTTGGTAACCTTTTGTCTCATTTATGACAATATCTTAACCCAAAAGGAAAACTCATTTTAATAGTAACACTTTAAATCTTTTCAAAATAACAACTTGAACAGCTGACTAGCCGATACGAATAAGGTTTCCCTAAATCGATTTTTCGAGTTTTTCCCCTCACGATATGTTTAGAAATGAAAACTGATACAAAAATACCTTGCGACGTAGGTTTCAGGGGACATTAGCTTGTCTATGGAAATCTATGGAATGTTTCAAGAGTTAAAGGCATGACTGAATTTGAATTTATCTACATGAAATATCTTGAAGTCAATAAAGTCAAGGGTGATTGAAGCCTGCTCTAGTGGCTATGTTTTCGGCACATTTATTTCATTTTGACCATTTTTGATTGGATACAGTAAACCGCTTGATATTCGCGTAAACCTTATTTAGCGTCTTCGTTAATTCAAACATTACTAAAATTACATTTATTTTTTGTTATACAGATTTGAATTCAAAACAATATCTATTTAACAATTTCCTTTATAAAATAAGGTCGGACATGCTTCGTACTTGGTTATAACAATTATAATTAGCCCAGATTTAATATGGTTTTGTATAGCGAGTTTACTCATCCGGAGCCTCTGTTCTAAGAACATTTGTGCAACTATTTGAGATTGGATAACGGTTTTGATTTATTTTCAGTACTTATATTTTTGTAATGGATGCTGCCTTTAAAGCCGAACAAAGTGCATAACCAGTCATGAAATAATAAAATGCGATTAATACAGCTATATGTGAGAGCAAATAAAAGGTAAAAAAAGAATATGTAAAATACAAATGTAAACCATTCATGTGGGTAAGGCAGTCTAATATAAATATTACGGGTTAGTAGTGGGGCAACTGTTATAGTGGTTTAAAAAGGTCAAGTAAGTACTCAGATATCACATAACAAATCGACAAAACTGATGCCAAAATGCCTACATGTACTATCACAAGGTAAATGCATATGAACCAAAAACATGAGTGACAATCCCAATGCAGTCCTTTTTAACCATAATTGTAGAACAGTTTATGCATATGAAAATTACACGAAATATGAATATCAAACAAATTCCATAACTTTTGATAAAGGATTTATTTCCAATATACATAAACATGTCGATGTAACTACAATATACAATGTGTGCTTACGTATACTTTTCATTATAAAATAATCATATTATGTTTTGTTTGTTGCTCTTATATTTTTGAGGACTTCTTGACATCAACTGTGCAATGTACTTTTCAAATCGTACAAAAACTTCTGCCAAGTCTCTCAACATTTGGAAATAGATATTTTTTAAATGTAACCTATCAGCAGACCTTACGCTCGGAACACGTACAGGTGCGATATAGGCGTAGGTCATATATTTTTAAAAGTGTTATCAAAATGTGTCGAATTATTGTAAGGGATCCAAGTAAATTTACATAGACATAGACTGAAAACCTCTAAGGTGACCTAATGGCAGTTATCTTCACGCTTAAGTGGCACAGCTGATAAAACATGTAGTTATGACGTCAGTGATGGAACTGAACACGGTCATAGTGCAATGATCACTGGGATCGACTTCTTTTTTTGCCTCCCAACAATACCTCGCCCGCAACGCCAAGTGTTTATCTTGTCAAAATTAGATGATGCCAAAAGTGATTATCGCTAATTTTATCACGTCTAAATTAGAACGCTGCAATATCATCTGGTATTTGTTCACATTTAGGCTTGTACTTTTGGTGTGTACTACATGAATCCATGATAAAGTTCAAATAAATGTAACTTGAAAAGTGTTGGAAAATTGCATTAAAAATCAGTGTTATCTCCCTTTGTTAAAGATCAGACAGCATATATTGATAGCAACGCGTGAGGTTATTAATGTAATGTTTTGGGTCCTATTCCTGGAGTGTCTTTCAAACTATCATTCTACAACAATCTCAAGGAACAAAGGAGAGCTTTAGTTTCATACCCTGTCATATGAATGACAAAGGCTACAAACAGGATCCGTGAAAATAAACCTCAGCGTAAAAGTTCCCAACAGTAAGTCGCGAAATTGTACACTCCTCAACTATACCATTGTCGTTAATACGTATGGTGCTAAATATGTCACTATTCATATTTCAGTGGTTAATCGAATGACTTTAAAATAAATCTTGTTCGATAAAGAAAGCTTTTTTAAAGTTAATTTGCGCGAATTATTTCAATAAAGCAGTTACTGTTTAATTATTTGTAATAAAATGGAAATAAAAAATCTTTAATTAATTTATTCTCATATATGCGTTTCATCGTTAAAAAATAGACTTAGATAGTGTCAGTAAATAACAGCTATCCAAACTGCTGCATCATTGGATAGTGATGGAAAGGCTGTTTGTAAACATCATGACACATAATACGAAATGGTTGTGGTCACATTGACAAGGAGTTTCATTGGTTAAAAGACATTAAACTCTATGATTTATTCTAATTTTCAGAACTTATTCCCATTGCATGTGATTGTATGTTACCTAGACTACATAATCATGCTAATATCTTTATTGCTTATGTACATTAACATCAAACAATGTTGTAAAAGTCTGGTTGATAAATGATAGTTATCGTAAGATATAGTTGACAACGATGTACCAAGTTAATTGCGTCATTCGATGTGGGTTTAAAATAGTTTCAATTATGACACGGATAACGCGGTTAATATTGTAATCGTTATCAGTTCTTTCTGCCATATTTCTGAATTAATACTAATTTGTTAATAAATAATTTGTTGAAACTGGGTCTGTTTTCATTGTTTACCGCTAGTCGCAAACTGATCAAACATTTTTTCATTAGAGCAGTATAATTATTCTGCCTTTCAATGTCAGTTTTTTCCTAATGAGATATCCTGACATGTTTCTGTCACAGATCACGAAAGTATTCCCATGCAATGTCTTATATTGAGACGAAGTAAATGTAAAACCCTACCTAAACCATATTTGGAGACCGGATTGTAGTATGGCAACGAATTGCATTCAAAGTTAAATCTCCGAAATTGCTACATGATAGTTATTATGTTGTGATATAGATTGTTCTGTAGTCATTAACAGCAGCATCATGTATGGAAAGGTTTAGGAAGATTTTCTTATTTCAATTTATAAAATGCACAATAATGGACCATTGATCCAAACTATTAGGTTTGAAATTCCTTCACGTAAAGAGCCATATCAGGAAGATAATAGTTTGTGGACTGACAGCCTGAATTATACAACGCCATCTTATCGTGATAAAAACACTTTTTGTTTGTACATGTATTTCATAGTACGGGTCCAACGTTCATGAATGTATTTTTATGGGATACGGTAAACTTTAAAGTATGTCGGAATACATGTTATAATCAGCGTTTTTTCACGGAGTACTCCAGCTTCCTTCCACGTCTTAAAATACTTTGATATTCCGTAAATGACTGTTAATAAGACATGAAATCAATTAAAGCAAACTTATTGAACTGTATGTGTATGACAATAGTTCAATTGTTGTCAAAATTCATATATTGTTTTATTACTAACATTAATCTCCTATATTTCAAACATGATAGTATTACATGATTATAGTATACGATGTACTTTTAAATACCGACACACATTGGATATCACATTTGTTCTAGTATATACACTGGACAAAAAGGATAAAGAACACAATGAATATTGTGATGTATCCATAAACTTATTTACTATGGTATTAACATACTATAACAATATTCTACAACGCTATTAAGTGTATTATCTCCATCAGATGGATTTTGAAATAAGAGACTGCGATTAATCTAAATTATCACGTTGGAAGCAGGATTAACTCTCTGAATGGGAGCTTTAACTTTAGCAGCTCCCACGTTCGCATTACATTTTCACACGAATGTTCTTCTATAGCAAAAAAATATAGTGTTACAGTGATTCTATCCACATGTAAATACATGTCCATATAAGTCAATGGCCAGTTTTCGTCAATGACGGATGGAAGAAATATGAGCATTCCCTGTCCGGTGTGACACACACCAGTTAATAACGTCACACCTAGGCATCAGGTATACAGGAACTCACACCCGGAAACGATGTCTGAATTTAAACTCATATTTACAAAATATCAAACCCACGTACATCTTGATAATAATTACGATAACAAAAACTCAAACGAAATATGATTTCTGTCGTTCAGGCCGAAATCGTAATTAGTATATTTTGATTTCTTCATTCACTGTGGGTTAAAAATATCTGGACACAAGACACGGCTGGATAACGACACCGTTTATAAATCATTATTTGTTCTTTCTGTCTCCAATTGTAACTTCTTGAGCTATCAACGTTTAGAATTATTCTCTGACTAAATAAACCTAATTGCCTGATCAACATATATAAAGGTATCATTAGTGTATCTGTCAATTTACCAAAACCTCCAAGAATATGACTAAACTCGCCACTACTATCCATGAGCATAATCTTCAGTATTGAAGAAAGCTCATTATCATACAGATACAGACAGATAATAACACTACTATGACGTCACAGGTAGTTTTGACGTCATTGTATATGTATATGATTTCGCATGATTGATTGTCTCAGAAGACGGAAACGACACATCCGATTTCTACTGTTTTATATAGAGACGAAAGCTTAAAAGTTTAACTTATATTTGTATTATTTAAAGCTATGTGATAAATAGAATCTTACACCCGTGCCTATGTGATATAAAATTAATCAATCTTGTTAAATAATATGATATGCCACTCGCCTAAAGGATCGTGGCATATTAAATTATTGAACTCGTTTGATAAATTTCATATCACATATATAGTCACTCATGTTAGATCCCCTACATATCTATATCTCATAGATTAGTAATCATTGTACATACATGTCCATATATTAAGTCAATGGTCAATATTCATCAATGGCTGTTGGAGTAATATGGTCAAAAACCCTTCACACCAACAGCAGGTGTGACACACCCCAGCTAAGGACGTCACAACTAGGTATCAGGTATACAGGAGCTCACACAAGGATACTACATCATCAGTGTATCTATACTCACAAGTGCTACCTAGTGAATTAAACCTTGTATTTAGATACTAATAAACCCACGTAAATCATGATAACAATAGCAACAGGAGAAAGGTCAAATAGAAAAGAGACATATACAAAAAGTGTACCTACATGTATGTGAACTTATTCCTGAGTTCAGTATTTATCAAGTACTATTTGCTTTTCCGTTTCCTTTATGCTAAATAACCGTACAAACAGGAAATCGTTTACACTAACGCGCATCATTTAAAATATGTACAAAGATGCAATTTACACACCAGTAAACGACACAAATTAAGAATCATTCATTAATAAAATAGATAATCTACCGATACCATTATCAATGTATGAGTTAGGGAACAAATTGCGATGTACATTATATCATCTAGTCATATTATTTTCGATGAAGAATTATGAATTAAAAAAATTCATCTCCTTAACATGAAAAAATAAGACATAATCATTTATTAAAATGATTAAATAAACCAAAAATCAATTAAATCTCACATGCAGTGATATTAGTATTTGCTAGTTTATGCTGTTAACTCAACTGTCTTATGGAATGTTTACCATTATTTCATATATGTATAAAACGGTGTGACTTGAACCTTTATTTTCTTTTGCATTTTGTTAATTATCTATATTTTGAAGAGTTTTCAATATCAATCATCCATGCCCTTATCATACCGGGTGGATCTGAAAGTTCAGGAGAGCTTTACGATGAATCTCCAATTTACTTTTGCACTCTTACTTTTAACAGTGCTACAGCGTGTTAATTTTTCTATAACAACACCTAAAGGGGTGACAGGAATAGATCTAAATTACTTAAACACAAATATAGACAATTACTAGCTTTTTATAAATATTCAATACAAATATTCAGTTTGGGGACTAAAGTTATGAATCCTGAAGGATCCGCTATAGGTTGATATTTAACTAAACAGTTCCGTATTAAGGCCCATTAGTGATACACATATATCTGTACCAAAATAGAAACCTCATACCATCGCACTTTAACAAGACAAAATCTCACGATTATCTATTTCTATCAAACGCAATCACAAAGTAATGGCATTGAAAGCGTCTTAATGAAGAAACGCCTTGTTTAATCTAAGATGTCCCTAGTAACATTGCCCATGTAGTAGGCCTATTGATTACTGAGATGTGACATCTGATCACACATGGTCGAAACATGACGTACTTTCTTGTTATTTGTTAGCGTCATTTAGTGACTCAGATCAATGGGCTATTTATAGTATCACGTGAGGGATAAATCGTCTTACTAAGACAACGACAATGTAGATTCAATGTGCATATACCACTTCATCTAGATAGGTAGATTATAACATGCCCCCATCACATGAATTCCTTGGCAAGCAATTGCAATTCATTACCCAAGATTGTCCCATAAATATCTGACGAGGAAGCGGAATCTATATTAACACAGGACAATCGCGTTTGAAGATGCTCCCAAACATTTCATGTATTCAATAATACTATACTATTTTAAGTTGTTACATTCTTTACTGGCTCTCCCGATTGCATTATAAATAACATTAAACCATTTTTCTTAATAAATGACAATACTTATAATCAGAATACTTTACAATATGTAAAAGAGCTAGCGGTGTTACGAATGTAATGGTGAATAGTTCATTCATGAAGTTTGTTCGTTGAATGTCTCAGTGTTGGAAACAAACTTATATCCTTCTTCAATGGAATAGATAACCGAATAGACAACGAGCAGAGCATCCCAACCGATCACAGGGTCAAACATGTCGACTTCTGAACACTAAACACGCGAAACAAATCCATGTTAGAGCGTTTGTCACAACAATACATGTTTTGTGATAGCAACGATCGTGTGTCCCCCCCCCCTCCCTCTAAACTTGTGAAGCTGCTCAAATACATGTCGCCTTAATTGTAAACTGTCAAACCAGGGCTCCGTTGTAGCATTATCACTTGTTAAGTGAACATTTTATCATATTTGTACAGCATTTGCATTTTTTGCCTCAACCTCCGGGTCGCGAGGTCAAATCCCATGCGGGGGCAGTACCTGATCATTGGTCGATGTTTTTTTCTCCGGGCACTCCGACTTTCACTTTAGCAAAGCTAGTACTTTCCTACATGATCCTGGCTAAACTAATTAAAACCAAACCAAACTTGTCAGTCGTGATACCGATCATTAAGGATACAAATTACCTTTTTCGGTGTACTGATAATTGCTATCGACATTGATTATCATTAACAGTTTATGGTTTACTATGAACAAGTAACGATGTCTTTGGTATCCATAATGTTCTGTTTGCTCTTTAAACTAGGATCACGTATTCGAGTCATCATCTTTTAGAATACCATTTGTATTGATCGACAACATTATCAAGCTTGTATTTAAATCTAAACAACAACGTTACGTACGTAAATATATTCTTTTCGCGACATTTGTTTTTGTTTTTATTGCTTGATATAACATATGTCTCCATCGAGCCTATCAAATTAATATATGTACATGACATTAAAAAGCTATCATACTATGTTTCACAATAAAATATTTAAATCTTATTAGAAATGCATATCATGCTTCTCTGATTAACGAGAAGCCCAAACAATGACACAGAGTTTGATGACGTCAGTGATATCGATTGTCATTTTTAAAATTCAAATTACAATTAATAATTCACAATGACGTATAAGTAGTTGGTTTTTGCCTGATGTTTGTGGATATTTGAGATGTGAATCACGTAACAAAAATTTTTCAATCATTTTCCTATTTTGTTGAAAAAAACATTTGCAATACAGGTATAGTACATCAGGAGGCAAATTGTATATTAATGACGAAATCATTTACAAAAGGATTTAAGTATTATTTGATCATCTCATTGTCACAAAAACACCATTCATTATTATTTCATACCTCTATTGGGAGTGTAAATGTTGTTGAAGCATTGTTGATATCAGATGGTCGTATTTATACATAGAACTTTCGTTCCAAAAAGATTGGATTCAAGTTGCTTCTTTTCTGTAAATATTACACCATTCTTCACTAAAAAAAATTTTGTCAGTTCTTAATCAAACTAGCCAGAAAATTCCACTTCCAATGATGAACATCATATTTATCGTTGTTTCAGATTTTATCGCATATTAATGCCGTTTTATTTCTTAATGAACTAATTAAATTATTAAATCATTTGAAGCAGTACTAATAGGAAAAAGAAAATGAAACAAAAACATACAAATTTGTCACTACAAATGTATGATTTGTGATTGTTACTACCGTATGTGCTACCCATCTAAACTGAAGCTGTCCCTAACTGTAAACGGCCAAACCAATATTTTGTTTATGTTTGTGATTCTGGTTAATTGTTTCGCCTGTCCTTACAAGATCTAAAGTGAAAACGAAAACATAAAAATTGTATTTGATTGGTGTGATTCTGGTTTATTTTTTGGTGTGTCCATACAAGACCTATGCTGAGGTGCTCTTTTCGTATGAATGCGTTGCAAATAGATTATCTTGCACTTTATCAGCGACATTTCTCATAAACAACCGCGGCAGTGAAGACGAACTGTTTGTATAGCCAGCTATCCTGGTTCCGGAACGAAAACACGATAAAATTATCCACATACGTCATAGATGGACATGCGCGTCTTCTAACACAATGGACTGCAATAACATGTACGAGCTATGAGTATGCAGTGCACGCCCATTGATTTTAGTGGGTGAATCACATTGCCGTTATATCAAACATGACATGGTCAATATGATTTGTACGTGTTGATAAAGTACCTTTATTTTCCTGTAGTTGACCTCGATGTTAACACGTGGACGCGTTGTGAATTCCTAGCTCTAACCATTCATTATGTATATTATTCATAGATATATATTGATACTTACATTGCTAATATGTTTCACTTAGTCTCACATTTTATCAATCATTGGATGTAAATAGCCTATCGGTAAGTCAGTCACCTTTGCTGACATATATGACTAGGCTACTTTATTACGAAAGTTAAGGGACGCTTATGTAAATACTGGTTTCAATAAGACGGTAAACCGAAAAGACTAATGCTCTTAAATTTGCTTGTCTAGTCCACTGACCGACTACCGAGGGTTGAGACCGAATGTTTCCTTCTTCTGCGACTATAGCTTGTGCGTTGACCGAGCTCGGTACCAGCTGCAGATCAGGAAGCATGTGTTTACTCGTCGAAACAAAAGCGTTATGACGTCAGTCATCAGCGCCTCTTGCGGACATATTGTTCCACTTAACTAAACGCACACACGCTAAGACGCTGTTTTATTATATTCACAGTGTTCTGATATGACGTCATCACTAGAATCATCGATCTCCAATTATTTCATTTGTTTAATTTCCAATGCATTTCCAGCAGTATTTCGAAGGCCATAATTTACTTTCAGAGGGCGATTGGTGAAATCCTACCTATGAAGAATCAATATGAGTCAGCATATCGCGATCTACTATTTTTGTGCCTGAAATTTGATTAATTTCTTTTTGGGTGATTTCGTAATTCATTTTACTTCCTTTGATGAAGTGGAACTTAAAACAACACAAAAAATAACCACAGTTTTAGGTAAATTCTATATTTGTTTAACGAACCTATATAAAGTTTATAACAAATCAAATAAATTTCATTGAATTTAACAATTGTATGACTTCCGCAAAACGCTATATTTGGGAGTGTCTACACAATATGTAAGTTTTTGTTTTTGTCACTGATGGTAATCTGTGATATCATTAGATATTTTGACGTAGAAACGATAATTAAGAGAACTCGACTTTGCCCAAAGTGAACAATAATACTAACACAGATTTTTTTTCAAAATCCAAAGTAGAATATTTAGTATAAATACATTTGTTTGCATATGTGTTGACTAATTACTCATTATTAAAAAATAAGCACACATTGTGTATTCTTTGCGCCATGTAGAATTATGTAAAATGTTTAACGTTATGCTTTTGTGAGAACATTATAATTTCCGTATGGGTCAAAGAAGTAATATATATATATCTCAACGGTTGTATTCCAGATAACATAGGATCCTTATAAACGTATGTCTGTAGGATACGAAATGATTTTTTCCACACTGCCGGAGTTACTTCTTTGCCCCCATATATACTTTTCTTATGAATAAAAATGATTCAAAATATATACAAGTTCTGGTTAATAATGAGGTCATATTCTTTGTCACAATTGTAAGTACATGCAATAGAACTGTAGATAAACAATGACATTTAATATTAGGTTACTGAAAACTTAATGAGAAAATGTCAATGTCTTCATGGGTTTTTGTTAACATCTGGGAATTTATCTTATGAAATAATCGTGACGAAGCATCAAAATTTGAAATGATTATCATTCGACCTTTATGGAAATAATAAAAGTAATTGATAAGATGTAAATTTCCACGCTGTAGTGCAATGAGCCGATATCTCCGATCACTATCATTCTGCATAGCGGTTTATTCACTACAGCTCTGGATTCAGATAGTCAATTCTGTCTATCGATAGAAAATGTCCTTATCCTACGCAAATGTATACTATGTCAATAATCACACTATACATCATATAACAAGGTCTTGTAATCACCTTATTCTGAAGACCAAGAGAAACAGCGACGGAAATGAGTTGCGCTAAAAATAGTAATTACTCCGTAATAAGGCGGTGTATAATTTCCTTGAATGTGCTATTCTTTGAAATCTCTAATTGCGCTTCTCTATATGGAAGACAAACTTTATTTTGGGGTTAAAAGAGACAGTTTTTGAAGCTTTTAAACGAGTAATGGATAATGTTTGTATCACAGCACACACTATTGTCTGGAAAATGTAAATTACCACGGTTTCAAATTTATCAAATAATTAGGAAATACATTATATAAGTTTAAATTGACATCAAACACGTGTTACAAGAACGTCAATGTGTCCTCGTTGACGGACTGATTATCATTGGATTCCAATTTTAAAAAGTGTTCTCATTAGGCAAGGATATCATTGTATTTTCTTTTAGTTTACATTTTATTAGTTAACAGTCATGGTAATTTAAAAACCTCTGGTCAATACTTAATACTTGCCCAAATGTTTTAAAACTCGCAACTAAGAGGTGGGGCTTGTGGCAATGTGTCATGGCAGCTTAACTACTCGAACACCGCAGCTGTATAGCATGTGAAATATAACAAACTTTAAAATTATTTAATATATACGATATTTTAACCACAGACTAGTAATACTTTCATTTATGTTTGCATTGTTCAATATACGTCTTACTATGTCATGATAATAAAAGCTATTGTTTATTAATTATAACTATTATTACCATAGTAATCAATATATCTGAAGCGAACTGCAGAGAACACTGGTAGGTAAACCGGCGCTAACACATAAAATGACATTAACAACATCAGTCGCCCCACTTCTCATATGTACAACATCATTTGTTTTAATTTTGAAACAGAACTTGTAGCCTTCCGTTTTGGCCTCACGCTCAGCAAATGGCTAAACATGAGTTTTTTTTTAAACGGTGATATTCATATTGATAGTAAGTAAATCAGTTAGTAAGAATAAGAAAACATAAAAGAGCATGACGTGTGTAGCCTTTTAACTATCGGCCGGTAGGGGGATTAGCTGATTGATATAATCTTACCCGGGTCTCTCTAGCTAGTGGTCATCTGTAGTGTAGACGCATTATAAGCTAGAATTTTTCACCTAAACGTCGTAATAGTAACAACTAATGACGTCATCAATAATGACCACAACATGTGAGCTGTAGTGTCCCTTCCCTAATTTTTAAGTTTTTTCTACCATTCTGGGCAGAGTATCTATAATATTAATGTTACTGGCGTTGAATGTTTTTTTTTCTCTTACCCCTGACGGGAATATCTACGGAAGCGTATTAGGCTCACATAGGAAAATATTTTTCAGAATAACGAAAATGTTTTATTAGTTACTTGGCGGCCACTAAATAGTTATCTGGTGGCCACCATTTTCTGGGAGATATTTTTATGGCGGCCGCTATTTAATTATTTGGCGGAATTTTTCATCACTCTGAAAAAAATCCTATCTGAGCCTAATACGCTTCCGTAGATATCAGAAATTTTAACAGTGTGATTTTTTGTCTTTCTCACCCTAGGTTAAAGACAAGCTACATGAGATCTACATGCTCAACAATTGTATGACGTCACTTTGACTATTATGACGTCACGGTAATAGTAATATAACGCCATGACAACATTAAAATGTCACAACGTCGGCGACGACGACAATGTATTGAGGTGATGCTATCCTCGCTTGCATTAGTAAAACATTTTATTAGAGACACAAAGTAGTACACGGGGTAAGAGAAAAAAGCATTCACCCTCTTATCGGTGAGACAGTAGATGTCAACGTTCGGCATAAGCTTTTTAAGCTGTCAACTATTCTGCTTAGCCTCGTATTTGACAACTTAACAATCTTACTCCTCGGGTTGAGATTCCCCTTTCTCGTCCCAAAGGGGCGAATGATTGTAATTATCCCAATCTAGAGTTACAACAAGCTATAGGGGATCTTTAGACGCTCTCAAAATAGTATGGCATCGCAACAACACCATGACGTCGCGGTAACAGTAGCATGATGTCTCAACAACAATGCAATGACGTCACAATGACGGTAAGAGAAACTATTTTTTCAAGTCTGTAGTGAGACAGAACATCTCAACCTTTGGCATGATTCGTGTTTGACAATTTGTAAAGATATTCTTACCCCTCGGGTTGAGATTTGTCTCTCTCTCTCAAAAGTAGCTCGACGATTAGTATTTAGCTTTCCCCAATCAACTGCGAAATAACTCTGTCAAGTTTTTGGAAGACAAAATTATCTATCATACCTTATCTGTGCAATTCACTTTAAATATATGTCATCTCTTACCTTTTCATTCACACGCGTTTTAAGATTGTATGACAATTGAATTATGATCATATCAATACAGAATTTGGTTCACTATTTAGTTAACATGGTATACATTTATATAAGATTAACTGTATCTCGCCCATTTGACAACACGATTAATTAGTTTTTATCATATAAAAATGATGTACGTACAGTAGTGCATTTAGAACACGCACACTATTATCTCCTATCTTAATTATCTAGACCGCTTGTCTAATTTGTTTTAATCGGGTGACATTTATCTCGATCGTTTCACATATAATACAATTGTATATGTAATGTCGAACACTCGAGATAATAAGTCGAGCGTTCTAGATGTTAATCGAGCGCTCGAGCTTACATCTCTAGAGCTCTTCAAGTGAAGTTAAGCGCTCGAGATAATTCGGGTATAAAATGTTACATGTATTCTGTATATCATAAGTATACCATTATAGTCATTACTACATAGCATGATACATACCACCTCGTGTCACTTTGTACTATAGGGTATATAACAAAGCTCTCTTGTTCGTGGAAGTCAACGACACCATGCTACTACTTTAAAGCTCCTTATAGCACATGATTCTAATGCTTTACATATGATGATGTTTTGGATCATTGGACTTATAATACAGCATCAATGTCTTGTGTGAGATTATACAATTTCTCGGAATCTTGACTACAAAATGAGAAACATTTAATATGTCACTACGTATCATTGACCCTGGTCGATATTTCCACCGTTTAACTCCGATATTACTGTATAGCTAGCTAGCATTATTAAAAGCGTTTATCAGAAGTGGGCTAACTCGGTCAATGAACCTTCAATTTTGCAATTCGAATATTGATTTTAAGTAACGGTTAGTTTGTTTTAAATACTAAGGGCTATTAGGGCGTTTGAAAACCCTAAGCTACGCCCTTAATACGTAATATCCTTCATAGGTGATTCAACCCAAGATCATTTTCATGTGTTCTGATTTGGAGTATAATGACAATTAGCTTCAATATGATCTGACCTCGATTTCTCGAAACAAAATTCCAATTTATGACTTAAGTCAGTTTTTGACTTAAGTTTGCTTCGAGAAATCGGGATTGATTATACATGTATATCATTATAATCATCATGTATATCAGCATCACTATAGAATTTATCGCACCTCGGACAGGAATGTTTGCGTTACTTTCAATATACAGCCAGTCGTATGTCATATTGAGTAAGGCCTACTGTGCACTAGGAATGTCGAACTTATTGCTGATTTAAGAATTATCCAGAATTATTCTGCAGATTCCTTATACAGTATATTTGCCAATTCCGGAAAGAAATACATTAATAAATATGTAGGTCAATTACAGCGGTGATTGTTAGTATCTTTCGACAACATGATTCATGTTTGATTTCAGATCCTTGACCAAACAAATGGGAAGCCAAGACCTATGGAAACAAACAAATGGTCCTCGATGCGATAAATTCGTTATATAGTCAGTTACTGACCCGATATAAAGGCATATATGATCAGTAAATAGAGGGCTCGGGCTATGCCCTCGCCCTATAAATTTTACTGACCCTGTATGCCTTTAAAGGATAATAACATCATCATTATATAGTATTTCGCCCACAATTTACTGATTTATCACCGATTTTAGCCACAAGAGATTTCTTGTCAACCCATTGGGTATGACAGATTGCGTGCACTAACCTTTTGAACCTGACACAATTACGTGATGTCATGACTTCATTCGGTGTAAACATGGCGTGCATTGTTGATGACGTCATTAATATCGACGTGCAGTCGACGGAACCATATACGTGTCGCGGTGACATGCTTGGTTTTTGGCTATTATCTCATCTTTTTCTTTTGTATATAGAAGAAAACGAATGAGGGTGTGACGACGAAATCACAACCCTCATTGGAATTCCTGAATGTTCAACCCACGGCAATACTCGGGTTGGACGTTCATGAATTACTCCTCGGGTTGTGATTTCGTTGCCACACCCTCTAGGTAGGGAAAGATTGTAATATTTAATTATTTAGTATAATTCTGTCTAAAACGTGCGGTACCAAATATACATGAATGGACTAATTTACGACCTAAAAAACAAGCTGTGGCGATTTAGATAATACTAATATTATCATCTACCATACATGAGATGAATGAAAACAACTCATACGGATTTCGTTTACGATCAATATTTAAGGCAAAATTTCACAATTGTCATTATGACGATAATCATTGGTATTCTAATGATAGTATTATCCACCCCCACCTGCCTGGGGTGTCTATCCGTAATAACGTTATCTAGTCTGCCTATCCTAGCCCCAATCAGATATCAGCATATCTATACACTGCATATGTTACTAACATATATTAGATAATGGGATAAATTTGTTTGGGATAAATAAAAAATCATGTTATTTCATGTCAGTACCTTAGTTTTCTGGAACAAGTAGAACTTACAATAATTAAATAATTATGTATGATTTTAGCGTATACAAATCATTGTTTGTAAATATGGGGTTGGAAGATTTTAGTTTTTTTATTAGATGTATTGAAGAATTATAACTCATCTAGTATAACAAGCCATTTGCCTTAAGTTTGTGGGACAATTATGACATTCAGTAAAGGTAAAGTTGCGTATTTGCAAAATTGCAAAGTCATAGAGCTTGATCATAATCATACCTATACAAGACGCAGGAATTTAGGAATGGACTACAGATTAACCAAAGCGCTACAAGCAACGATACAGCAATTTACTCATTTCTGAACTTTAGCAATAGAGATACAAAACTATTTTAATTCACGTATCACGTGATACCTGATAACGTTTGTGCGGGACTATTGTTTCTATTGGTGATGGAATGACGTCAAAAGATGATATCCCGCGCTAACATCATTTCAGCGGGAAGATTACGAAGAGTTACTTCCCATCGCCACTGGAGATACTAGTCCGCTCGTGAATTAGTCCCATTCAGGAAGTATCTAAGACAATGTATGATTACTAAACGTTTAATACTTTCTATACAATGTAGTACGTTACAATACCAAACGTACTCGGCGTTATGTTATATTTTATATATGCGTAATCGATACTTCCTACATGAGTTATAGCAGGTTAATATCAATATGAAATGTACTCGGAATAGTACAACAGTTCATGTTTGTATAACCAATATTTGCTCTATCTGACGTAGAGCGTGCCCATATAAAATGTACTCGACATCAACGTAAATTGTATGTGTGTTTTATCATTGTCGATAGAAACCCATTTTACTGCCAATATGTTCGGCAGATAAAATTCAATCAGTGAGGTAATTGGTCAATGACCTCTATTTATATCAGTTATACTGAAGTAGAGATAGCAATGACCACATACATATAAAAAGCGCATTGGAACATCAAAGGGACAAAAACAAAGGTACGCCATCCTTATCATCAATGCATTACGAAAACAATAATTGTACTGACGGCTTCCATAGGAATAAAAATTGAATAAATTCGGTAATGAAGGGTTACAGATTCGTGATGTTATATACAAATATGTCAAGGGTTATTTTGCCCTATCCATAATATTCAACCCGATCAACAAGTGTTGTATTCACCAGCCCTAAGGCCGTATATAGCCGGTTACGTTCACGAGGAGATGTTCGCCATTTCGCGGAACATTGTTATTATCGTGAAAGTTTGAATCGTAAAATATAATGAAATAAATCATATAGAAACCCAATGAAAGACATTGAAAATATAATTTTGATTTTCTCGTTTTGACATTAAAACGAATATTAACCAAATATATACGGTATGGCATGAATTGTAGGACTAATTAAAATAAAAATACATACCATTATACTGTACTTGGTTTGCGTGAGATATGCTACATACATGTGACGTTCTGTCGTAATTTGTGTCTCTTCCATACCATTGAAATCCTTTTATAGAATGGTATTTCTGAAAGAAGAAGAAGAGAGATGAAGATATGTCTTTTTACGAGAAAGTTATGTCGCTGATATGTGACGTCTCCTTTACAACATCATTAAACTCTTATAGAAATATAATCAGTGTATTAGATGTCTACGAGTGTTGAAGTGTAGAATTGTTATAACACATTATATTTTTTTATCATTTTGATTATTAGAGAATACTATAATTTTTCATCCAAGATCGCGAATCCTGAATCTCAATCAAGAACCCTACCTATCGATACATTTGGTAAAATTGTTATCGTTTTTTGTTCTCGCCTTTCTTCAAACGTAAATCAGGTGTTGCAATTGTATATGGTAACATTAAAGTTTACACGGTATAAAATTTCTATTTAAATGTTAATATCCACGTGGCAGTCCACGTCTTCGGTATATTAAGTGTAATCATATCGTCATATACACGACTACATAGACAAATATGCCTACAGAAACGTGCCATCCATTTACTTTTTCAAAGACCACAGTGCAAGTGTTTCAGTGTATATAATAAAATGCCTGAATTCAACTTGGAAATTATAACTTATAATTAAAATGTATGTTTTCATATGGACCTTGGTTACAATGGGTTTTCCTTAAACTCACATTTTATCTAAGGTAGCCACTTTGAAATTGAGTCAATTTAGTAGTAAACATATGATAATTCTCAAAAATCATTTGTCAATTAAACTTTATGACATATACTTAAAATGTTAAAGCTTAACTAGACTCATAAAATTAAATATCAACTTAATCTATGGGTAATTAATTATCACATATTTATCATAATTATACCAGTCAATCAGTGGTCGTCCAAAAGTTCCTACGAGGTTTAATCTTCTTTTTCACAGGGACAATTTCAAAAGTCTGTTTTCAATTGGTTGGTTGTTCTTTGTAGGTACGTGATTTAAGGAATACTCTTACTTAAGACAGGGAATTGTCGTAGTAAAGCAATGGGAGGAATGTTGAAATGCATATATAGCGTAAAGTTACATTAGAAATACATGTACATGTATGTACATGTACCAATACAAAGACTATATCCCCAATCTAATTAAAATTAGACTTTTAATTACGCTTCAATACAAGATCTAACAATGCCTGTTCGGGGTCGCTTCAGTATGGCCCCTGTGGTTTGCCAATCAGCGTCTCGCCTAAGGAATATTCGGTGTGGTTGATTCATTCAGAAGAATTAGATTAGCTATATCCCATTCCTTGACTCGTACGTAAGGACAATAAAATATTTGAATTGCAGTGAAACCTCATTAACACGAAGTCGACTTGGCCAAGGTAACACGTCGATTTATCAGAGTACTCGAGTTAATGTTATTTGAATACACAGTCAAGGAATCAATCCTATAAATCAATTAAGTTATTCGAATATTATCAGTTCGAGTCAATGATACACGGCCGAACGTACATAAATATTCGTAAGTCACATGATAAATATATTCAAAAAATACATTTTGAAAACATATTTATTATCAAGACTGGCCACTCAATTAAAATATTTAAGATATAGATTATACGGAGGCCCCTGAAAACAAGCACATGAAGAACACACGTTCTCGTAATGAAAGAAGTTCGTATCAAGTATAAGACAATAAAAAAGGATAGCACACGGCATAATATCTTATAAAATCTCTATATTAATTTAAATTCGTTGCTCATTTTACCAAACATAATTCCACAACATAACAATTTTGGTGTTAGCGAAACACCGAATGCCGACCTTATTGCTAGAAATTAAGTTGTGTACTCAAAATGGCTTTGACATTTGCAGTTCCGTTTTTTGTGTGTGTGACTTAGACTAAAGGAGCTGTTAAGATATCCCACAAGTGCTAGAAGCCGCCACATATCCAGGATGGGCCGACAAGACCATATTAGGCTTGCCGAAGGTAAAGTAAACGATTTTTATTTCTAAAAAGAGAACAACGCCTCTGGAGAAGCAATAATCTGGCGACAATCCGTCGTTGTCAATGTCAACTGTGTACAGTATACCATGCCAGTGACAATATCCCTCTAACGTTAGGTATATAGCCGGATTCTAACTCATGCCTTCACTAAAACATCATCTTCTTTCGAAAATGTTATCAATAAAAAAAAACCTCTAGAATCTGTAAGTAGGTATATATTCAACAGAACCTTTAATGGTCGTGGGTATGTTAGACTTCAGTTGCTGTGAGCAAGAAATACGTTTCGATTGGATTTATATTCCACGGTGACGCATTTAAGACAAAATGCCGATGAATTTTGTCAGGTTAATTGGTTTAAACAATATTTTATTCAATTCAATAACGATACAGTACAATATACATGTCAAAAAGGTTGGATAAAGAAACAAGTACAATGTACCTATGTTAATCCGTCTCCATATATATATAACTTATAACCAATAGGACAGTACTGATTTCTAAGAACTTTCAGTGCTAATTATACAGTGCTTTGGTTGGAAAAGGGAAGTGTGCAGGGATTGATTAGTGAAAAACGGTGTTTATTTTTCAACCATACAAAACCGGAGATTTATTGATAAATCGGTCATAGTTTGACCATCAGTAAAATTAAAATGGGTCATGACTATATACCGAATATACAAAAAAGATGGACAGTAGAGTAGTAGTGATGGATACATATATAATTATATCTACTTGAAACGGTTTGAGCGACTGATAAAATTTTGAACCGTATCACAAATATTTACTTTGTACTGATCGGGCATATTAGGGTTACCATAGAGTAAAAGTTTTAATATCATAGTCATGGGGTAGGTTTCTAAAACATACCATTCTTGTTTGTTGGTAATTTAGACAATGGAAAAGGAAATGTTCTAAAGTTTCGCCAGATTGGTTAATTAACAGAACAGTTGGCTAATTAGGCTTAATATCTTATCAACATCTAATGTCATTTATGGACGACCTCCTCCCTTGTATACAATGTGTGTTTGAATGTCTGTATGTTTTGGGAGGCTGCGGTATATTGTGTTGTGTTACGTATTGTATTATCATTTTAGTATAGAAATATACGGTTTGTGTGATTTGTATGGTCATGTGGTAACTAGGCTAAACCCAAAAACTACAATGAGATAAAACGATGCAGTCTTCTAAATGTATCCCTTGGTGAACCAATTATATGACATACATGTACTATCTTGATAAATGTAACAATTAACTAATGGGATTCTTAAATAGCTTCTGTAGTTGTTGGAATGATGTCCGCTGTCACTTCGTTTTAGCAAAGTAAACTTTGATAGTTATTCGTTATTCAGAATAACGAATAATTGCTTTACTTTACCTTGCTCTTAATTTTAGCCTTAGCGTACTAATTATAAATATATATATATATATAATAACATATCTTAATATTTGGAGTACAGTATGATATTATAGGGTGAGCTAAGACTGTCTCCCAACCATTTCCTGAATTATGTCAGAAATAGACACAGACTGGCTTTATACTGGAAAATGTACATGTTTACTTTTAGTAAGATATTATTTTAGGTTTAGAACACCTATGTGTTTTTAATTCAGTCTTAAAACAGAAGAAAGTGCCATTTGAAACGACATTTTTCGTATTGTAAAAGAATCATAAACTATTGTTTCAAGCTGCTTGAAAAGCAAACTTGAATTTTGATTAACTAAGCAAACTACACGTATGCATTAATCAGGTTCACGAAATAAAGTGGTTATATTCGTTTAAATACTGTTGTCAAGCTCCATGACGTTTATCAGAACAACATAGGTAGTACATATTATACATCTGTTGTTATAAAATGTTTACCTCAATGTAAAGGATTTAAAGGACTGAATTTGTCCACCGAAACTTTTCATGCCTCAGAATTCTTTAAGCAACCATAACTGTTCGCCATGGACCTGTTAACTGAAATTGAAAATATGGTTTCTTTCGTAGACTAGAGAATACGAATGCATTGATATTGGCATGTGCACATTTACCTATGATAGTAAAAATATTACTGACCAAAACCATCAACGTTTATATTTAGTGATACCTGAAAAAAATGTCTGCCAAATACACTTTAAAGTCAATTATCATATCATTTTATCATTAAACTGTACGTTTTATTTATGTTGCTATTATCCAGTGATGTTTTGCATACGGTTGAAAACAATACTACCTATGGCATTTAAGGCCACAGACAATACATTGAGCTTTCTATTAAGCCATAGAGTAAAAACGCCTTTAGACTAAGCTACACCAACATCGTGGCTTCCGCCAGATTGAACAAACTGCCAAAGCTGAACAATCAACTGACCTTGAAGCCTATTCAATGTAGTAAACATAAGTCCAATGCATCGATTCCAGGATCCCAGTGCCTTTATCGTGTTTATATTAGGGGGAACAGCCTTACGTTTTTTATCAATACACCACATTGTTTTTCCACCTCCGTCTCTCAGAAAAAAACAACATGCATTTCGATTGATAGAGCAAATATTATTCTTATCGAGGCATAAACAAATGGTTCAATACTAATGTTTTCAATAGAACACATTATAAATTATAGGTAGATGTCATAAAGATTATGACGTCAGAAGGTTGTATTGTTGGTATATATATTGTTTGCCGTCCTATGTCCGGGGTCAATAAGGGCGAACCACGTTTAAGATTACTAGAAAAATACTTCTATTTGAATATTATGATTTAAGAATTAAAAGCCGACATGTGTGGTATGAGTGAAATTGATATTGGCTCCATGTTCTTCTATGATATAAATAGAGGATCATGCACTAGTGGCTACGAAATATGAACTTAATCGAACGAGTTCAATAATTTGAAGGCTCGTGGCATATCAAATCATTTAACGAGTTTAATAAATTACATACCATATAGTCACGAGTGTAGGATTCTATTTATCACATAAATATTATTAAAGGGACAATTCACTCAGACTAATTCTTTTCCATAACCAAAAAGTAAAATTTGGCATAAATGTATTGTTCTATATTTCTTATGAAACATAAAACACAAAATATTGACAAATTCCACGTCTCTGTTTAGTACATTTTAATTGATACCGTTGTAATTACAAATCGTTGATAAATACGATTCAGCAGGTACAATATATACGCTGTACCCTTACCCGAGCCTAAGTCACGCAACTTAAACAAATGTGCTATATAAATACCGAGGAGATGAAAAAAATGATTATTAGGCAAGACAATTCATCTAAAAAGGTAAACACACTACTGTCAGAGCGATTTGAGCAGTTCTAGACAAAAGTTGCTTTACTCTACGAACAAGGGACAGGGACAGGGTTCGGCATAGAAGTGTTCGACCACAATGCGTAATGGCGGACAGCGAGCGAGTTTGAACATTTCACACGCATTTCACCACAATAGGCTTTTCTGGCATATCACAGTAAAACCGACTGATCTAATTTCAATTAAAACCGGGTTTGTCCGATATATGTACAAATTTTAATGGTCTCTTAGACTGAATTGTCCCTTTAATAGAAATATAAGTAAAACTGTAAATTTCGTCTGTATATAAAACAGTAGAAATCCAGCTCGGATGTGACGTTTCCGTCAACTGAAACAATTATGCGACGTCATATATAGATTATGTCGTCAAAACTATATATGACGTCATAAACGTGTTATTACACATGTGTCTTGCGATATTTATGACATGGCCGTATGATATGGCTGGGCGGGCTAGTTAAGTGATAAACATGATATATATCTTTCAATAGATCATTATCTAAAAACATGGTAAATCGCTTTTTCAGAAAATACGTTTAATCTAGAATCAAGTATTTTTCAAACGATCATGTGTGTGCACGAATGCCATCATAATAACTTTATCCTCACGAATTGCTTTTGTCGTTAGGTGACACATTAAACTGTATTTTGATTGATGGAAATTGACGTCCCCTTGAATATGTGTCTCAGTGTATCATATCGTCGTGTCTGAGTCGTGCCGCAATGTAATATCGGCTTTAGCTAGACCCATTCGCCACCGACCGACCTTAAATGACCATTATGAGGTGACAGAATATTGAACAGTCTACACAGTTGATGAACCGGACATTTACTAAGTCGGGACCATTTCTATTGATATTGCATTCGTGTTATCGATATGTATAGTCCATCATCTGTCCTCCTTGTCCACGGCATTAACGACCCAACAATTCTTCACTTACACCGACCCTTTGTAGACGTCACGCTTAATTCTGTTCAGCCTCTTATACGAGACAAGAATTGTACTCAGGCGAAAGCAACCCTGATTGAACCTTTGTAGCAAGAGTCACTGTCCGTTTTCCTTGGAGGGCCAATAGGATAATTTGTAACTGAGAACTCTTTGTTAATAAGAAGAGACATTCTCGTCAAATTGATAGTAGATTTTGTTCACAGCATCAATTTTTCACTGTCGTAATTTAAAAATAAGACGATGTAAAGAAATTTTCAAATAAAATTTCAATATAATTTAAACTATCTAGGCAATTTAATTTGTCGCTCCTTTTGTTCGCCTGTCATACATGACTACCTCAGTGATGCTTAATAATATCTGAAAAATGGCGAAAGGCGTTAAAGCTGATAATGAAAGCTAAAGAGATAACAACAACACGAATTATTTTAACTTGCCTTGTTAGCTTTAAAGTCTAGATATGAAAAAGGGAACATCTCAGAGATGTGTTGAAAATGATTGGCAATTAAAAAATAATATAACTTTGAATATTACTTTGTTAAGTATTGTGTTATCAACCGAGCATCCAACATGTACAGACTAAAACGTCAGCATTGTTATTGTGTGTTCCACTTTAAAAGCGGTGATATTTTTGAAATTGTTTTTGAAATGCGTCAACGATGGAGAAAGATAAAATAAGGTGAATATTTTATAAATATCACATTTTATTTGGATCTTTATAATCTCGTTGCAATGTACATACAATTATATACACATTTCATATACAAAACGTTCTGGAATGAAACTTATCGTTTAATGATAATGCATTAAGTATGAAAAGAAATACAATAAAACAGATAATTTATCTGGAAAAATACAATCAAAATCAATCACAATGAAATGTCCTGAATATGACTTTAAAGAAATGAAATTGTATATGATTCATGAATCCAGAATATACCTATTTATCAAAAGATTTTACGATAATGTGCTACTTTTACTTGTTGAAATAACTGTTGCTGATTTTAAAACAAAGAATCATTTCTTGATGTACATAATCAGGGAAGTGTTTCACATGACATGTTGTATTCGAAAAACGAAAATGAAATAATGATAAGTTGTTTAACAAAACTTTATATGAAATATTTCAAAGTGAAATGGATAAATCCACAAAAGGAAAAATGGAATGGAATGTTAAAATATTTGAATATCAGTTATTCAATACCAGTATACCAATAATGTATTCACCTACTGACAAAATGTTGATAAATTTAGAATGGGATTTTAATTGAAGGCTATTAATAGAGTCATATAATCTATTGAAACACTCAGAGGTAAAATATACTTTTTTTAGAAAAAAGTTTGATTATATTGCGTAGGTAAAATTTCAAATAATGTTTTGATTTGGATTTATGATGTTGTGATCAATAATAAGGGATAGTTAAGATAATAGTTATATACTCAAGAAAAAAAAGAAGAGTAAAAATACATTTCTACAATTTTAAATACACATTAACTAAATCATTCAGGATTTGGCACGTGTGGATGATTAAGTACTTTAACTTGCACCGTTTCACAAAACGTCATTAAAACATCATGGACGAAATTTGAATTGTCTCTCGAATCTGGCAAGCCCTAGCATTACGCGTATGAAGTCAATAATGCTGTATTCATTTTGTGCATCCGTAACTCACTTTCACCTGGCAAACATTGTCCGCTCTTATGTACATATCTCATAAGTCATAGAGGTCCTCACAAGAACTACTTTGTTTTGAAGATTTGCGGAATAATCTGCTCAAAAGTCCACGTGCACCTTTGTTTTTTCTGCGTCCATGACCATCTGACGAGGATGTCTCGGACTTTTCACCAACTTCTGGTTCAAGCTTTAGGCGGATTTGACGTAAGACGCCAACCAGTAACTCGTCAACATGGTGGTTGAGTGTAACGGAAGTCTCTGCATATTTGCTATGGAAGTGCTCAGCCATTCGTTTTGCTTCTGAAAAGACAAAAAATAGTATCTTGTTGTAAATATTATGTATTAATTATGTACATATTTTGTTATCAGCATATTATAAATATAACTTCGTAGTCAAAAACTAAATCTTTAATTATAATCCAAGTTTAAAACATAATAAATGAATAATCATTCATTGATATTGCAATATCCCTATTAATAACACAATTTTAAATAACCAAATATCTATTGGTTACGTTTATAGTATCGCACAATATACATGGCGTAAACACGGGAAGTGAACAATCAACACAATGTATCCATCTTACAGTTTCAATATATCTGTGTAGGATGTTAAAATCGATAGTTTTGTGTTAACGGGCAGTAGCATTAAATGACAGCATTTCAATCAAAGCACTGTCATCTTAAACTAAGCATTTTAATAGATAAATAATTACAATTTTCATTTTGTTAGTGGGTTTGATGACGTATTTTTTGACAATATTGGTAGGTATTTAGTATAGGGTTTTGCCAATGCGAAAAGTTACAATGAATTATTTCTATTTCAAAACGCAGGAAAAATAAGCTTTGTCGCGTGAATGTTCTGTTGCTATATTTATGTGTATTGTGTCATCTGACCTTGATTCATACATAAGGTATTGGCAACACGTAATTTTTATGAATGGACTTTCATTATATATGGACAGATTAATTATTTACTATAAATAATCACATCAACAACAGAGATTTCAACAGCTGCCAATGTTACTATAATAAAAAAAACATTTGATATATTCATTTACCCTTAATGATAAGATTAATTCCAGGTTAATGCAAAGACAGGTGGAACAAAACCGTACTTACATTATTAGTATGTTTTGTTTATTTTTTCAGTATGCTTACCTTCACAGCTGACCATTCGCCGTCTGACCAGGTCTATTTTGTTGGCGACCAGTATGACCGCTCTGTCCGTTCCTTGAATATCTCGTATGTGGTTGAGCATGTCAACGGCAGTATCAAAGGATGCACGGTTATCCACCGAGAAGACGGTAAGGTAGGCATCGAAGTTCAGGTTGCCTTGGTCGTCCTGATAAAAAAAATAAAACAAATAGTTGTTTTGAGAATGCAACCTTAATGAATACTTAAATTGTATAATACATTTTGTATAGTGACTTATACTACTTGTACTCGGGTATGGAACGCAATTACAACTATGTATCGATTTATACCTATAGCGATATGATTGTGCATTTGGCCTTTGGCATAACAGGAAAGATATATTGGGATTTACTGTTTACAAGTATATTAAAAAGCCTCCCGCGGTTTCCACATTATCTGAATAGCCGATAACTAAAAATAACACATACAATCTATTTTAAGGCTGAGTCATTTCGTAGCCATGGTAATAGTTCGGCAAACAGCACGCGCATTGATCGCGTTTTTTCTATTCACGTGTGAACCAATCCAAAACAGATGCCGTCACTTTCTTAATGAGTCACACAGTCAGCATGTTGTCAACACAATGGCATTAACACAATGCCATTCATGTCTGCTTCAATGTGAAGATAATAACTGTACATATTGGCCAATGACTCTTCCTCTATTGTGGTATATGACAAGATATTTATTATGTGCTATTTCTAGAATGAACATTCATTAGATTTATCGATATTGCTTTGATCTCGCTATGTGTTTATTGGAAATTTGCGGTAAATATAGCACAGTTTTATGAAGTAACTTTGTGTGTGATCTATTTTTACTTTATATAAAGTGTAAGCACTACTATTATAAGCTGTAGGCAATCGTATTGGCGCTCTTCATTAGATAAGGGCACTAGAATGACTGGAATCTAATTTAGCTATCTAAAAACACCATTACCGAATACGATAGGATTTACACTGACCGAAGAGTGAGTAATTATATCATTCTTAGAGTAAAAAGGTCAGTAAATGCGAAGGATGACGAAGCAGGGTATCGACCGTTGTAGGTGGCAAAAATATGTCAATTATTATCATAAGATATTATATCTTAGCACACTAAGAGTTTCATTATAGGGTAAACTAGGTGTCAATGTACCGAGACTTAAATTTGAAAGCTATACAATCAGGGATTATTTATTATAAATTGTGTTTATATGTTAAGAGTTGAGAAATGTATGTAGATATATCGTATTATGTATGTTTGTTACTAACCTGGTCAACGTCATCGCAATCAATAAATTCGAGTGTAGATTCTTCTCCCTCCAGCAACACAGATACCGTGCCACTGCCTTCGAACTCATCTACAGAGAAATACAAGTTCCTTCAGTATAAATATTTTCACACACAAACGAATGTATTGAATTGTTAAGTATGATGTCAATTGTTAACACAATGTATATGTAATAACTTTTAAAGTTATATAGGTAAGTGATAAGACATTAAGAACAAAATCTTACTTTGCCAAACTTTTACGTTTGTTGGCAAAACGCAAACGTTCACACTGGAGATATCACATTTAACACTCATTCTATCTAAATATAATATCATAAACACTTCCAGTCTGCTACCCATCACATTGACTGTCGACATAAATCATCAATGCTTTCACTAAACACAAGGGGGCATTAAAACTGCACAGATTCACTGTATACATAGGTTTAAATTAACATTGGGGATATCATTTTTCGAGTCGGTTTAATAGAGTGTTTTAATATCTGATAGCGATATGTCTGTCTGTGTAAACGAAAGTGACTGATTGGATCGCCACAATATCCAACTGTGTCTATATGCTAGGCAACTAGGGCAATATTTGACTTTCCAGATATTAAATTGTGTCTCGCTTTTATCGCCTTGACCTGGCGAACATTGAATTTCAATCAATATTTTGTTTTTAACGCACCGACTTCTATTAGCAATCTAAATTGCAGCATTCATACTGATATCATGCATTCTGGACATAAAAATAACCTTTATTTTCAACTTGTAGAAATTCTACCTTTGACTCAAAATTAAACATAACATATATTCTTTCTATATTCTAATTTTAAAGTTGAAAAATAGGTATGATAATTAAGAAAGGATAAAAAGTTTATAAAGTGTTTACCTGATGTGATGTCAAGGTTGCCCATGTACTCTGATGTCATGAACTGATTTGTGAGAGCACTCTTGCCGACTCCAGCGTCTCCGATCACAAGTACCCGATAGTACCCCGTGCTGGAAGAGGACGCATAACTGCATCCTGTTGTACTGCCATCAGACGTGTCACTTGGAATTCTTTGCCTTTTCTGATCACAACTTTGTCCATGTTCTACTGTTTTTCCAGAACCGGCCGATGCAATGCTACCATTGCTCCTTCGTCGAAAGGAATCACCTCTGTTTTCAATTCCTTTTGATGTCATTTTAAATGATCGGACCCTTTCGATAGTTTCATCAGAGTCTCTGATATCTGAGTAAGACAGACACTGAGAAAGCACATCATCAGATCCCACCGGTAAACTATTTCTCCTTGGTTCGGCGACTTGGAATCGAAGTCCCTTTGGTCTCGGCCGATTTTTGAAAGAAGTTGATCTCGAATTTGGAGCTGACATTGTTCCCCTCTCAAAATCCATCATTTGTCTCTTAAAAGCTGCTATTTCTGGGAACATGATGTCGACTGGTTTCTGTGACGATTTATCAGCAATGCATTCCCCCTGTGTAGTTTCCTCTTCAATTGAATCAGTAGTCATATTTATAAGATGTAGTAAAGTAGTAAAACTAGTGTTCACTTGCTCTGTTCTAGACGATATTGATTGTGAGTAAAACTGCACGGCTTTTATACATACTGCGACCAATCAACGAGCTCGTCACATCGATTACTCAGCCACTGTAACCGCCTAGGCGGTTTTCTGCTCCACGTTGATACAGCGTCACCAGTATGATGTAGTATGAGAGAGAATCCCACCATCGCCAATGACAGTAGATAGCTGTCAAATAGTATTGATCAGGCGGAGAGTACAAGTTGGGTGTACGCAATTAACCTTTACACTTCATCTTAAATTTATCTTATTCTGGACAGTTGTAACCGTTGCTCATGTTCGTTAACCAGGATATGTAGATACAATCGTCTGTATCATTATATACACAGCTGATTACATGTTGTATTACCCAGGTACAACAAGAGCTTACTACTGTACCTAGGTACACAGCACCAGTGGGTAAGGGGGGGGACTGACCGTTAATATGACGTCACCGTCTGTTGGTCAGACTAGTACATTCGTAATGTCTGTGTATTATGTTGTAGTACTGATCTACTGCACATTTCCTTGTAAAAGTGCCACAGCTACTGGTCTTGTTGTTCTCTGTAGTACAGTTACTATACCGTGTGTTTATATTGTACTAGTGCTATCAGAGGGTATGTATTGCATAGCGGAGTTCATCAGAATCTCCAGCATATACGACGAGGGGATTTACGGTTGCTCAATTGCATAAAAAAAAAATAATAAAATTCACCATTTATTAAGGTAATGATACTTATGCAGTCCTTATTGTCAAAATTTTATTGATTTTCTTCTATTTTCCATTTCTGTCCTCCATGGACTGTGAACGAACAAAATGCCAGTTTTTACTAAACTTTACTACACTATTAGTCGCATGATTGTCGATTATTTCTTACTAGCCACAAAGATTACACGGAAACACCTATTTACGCATTAAAATATTCATTACGTATAAACAGTTTTACATAAAAAAAACATTACTCGCCATACCGGTTTATCACCTTCAGAATCCTTAAATACCTAGTCTATTCAAAATATTATGTAGACATGAAATAGAAAAATAAAGAATTTTATATATTCTTATCTATCTACATAATATTATATCAATAATAGTGTGCTTAATGAGGAAATAAAAATATCAAAGAATATAAAGATACTAATATCTGAACTAATTGAGACCACATTGTAGTATCTTAATATAAGCACACTGAACTGACCATATTGATATATTAATAAGTGTGTTATATGAGATCAAGGAAACTTTTATAGATATTAAACATTAGAGTATCAAAATAATTAAATAAGAAGTTTTTTTAGTATGATACCGAACCCTGTAGGTCGATTACGACAAGTTACCGATTGAGTACTCTTAAGTATTATCGTTTGCGTATGTAAGGTATCATATGCATTTATATGTTACATGTTAAGCTCATTGTATTTAGCTTAGAATGTCATCATTGACTTAGAAATGACCAGGATTTAGGTTTAACGTCAGATTATGATTAGGATAAGCCGTTCTCATCTGTTAAAAGTTCTGTATACTGTGGTTATAGCTTATTGTGGGAAGGTGTTTGTTACCACACAATCGGATACTTTTCGTGGAATTTGTCAAAACTTTATATCATATTTGTCAACTGTGTCACCTGCCATGGGCGTAAAGGTCATAATACAGCCAATGACATTACGTGAGTTGGGAGACTTGAACAATTACAAAATAAACGTTTAGTTAAGTCCTTTCTACAATAGATGTGTCACTTGATGACTTCGTGCACAATTGGATTGGTTATGGTTTTACTCCGGAAAGTTAAATAACATGACTGAATATTAGTTAACACGTCTTCAAAGATGCTATACGTAAAATTTATTCCTAAATATAAAGCATTCCCCTTATTTGCTTGTAAAGAATGAAGTTGGTTTCGAAAGTAAGAACCACCTAATTAATGGCACGATTAACTTAATTAATTTGGTAGTAGAACTATTTATCTCCTTCTCGAGTAATACAGCTCAAGAGTGAACTGTATATGCTTTCCGTGAATTGTCTCCCAAAGGGCGAATAGATCAAACCAAACTATAAAATGGTTATTCTAACTGGATATTCTTTTTTATTTTACTGCTTTCTTTAATAATGATTTTTGAACATTTATATTCACAGTACATAAAAATAACAAAACGTTTCATTTTCATGCTGATCGAAAGTCACTAATAAATGGAATCTATTTTCTTTAGATTATATTTAAAATGTCAAAAAAGATCATTTAGTGAATAACCTTTTCTTACACGAGTTATTTGCCATAAAATAACTTATGTTGATGAAATAATTTTATAGATTATTACTCAAGGTTGCTTTGAAATACTTATCAGTCTTTGAGACGTTCTGACATTGAAAACGTTTTTTTTCAAACTTGTTTTCATAAGCGTTTTTATATGTTACGAAAGTTCTTTTTTCACAGCCAGGAGTTCATGAACTTGAGAACGTTCTTGTCACCAAATATTTTTCACCCTCAATTAACACCGATGATTTATATAACTCAGTAGTAGAGGAAACAGCTACTTGATGTTGCTTGATGTATTCCTATTCTATTGCGTCTTTGTATGCATATTACAGAGTCGGCTCCCTTGCGGATAGGTATTCATTGCAACGTCAATATTTTGTGAACGTTATTCACGTCGTTTTCTCTGAAAAGTATTACGTGACGCCCGCAAACACATGACGTCACAAACAATACCTACTTGCAAGGGCGTATCACTTTGTAACATGCAGATACCGAATATTAATAATGTTTATTACATAATTTGTTTACACCAATCTATATATGAAGAAATGTAATATTTTCAACTATTACACCGACCATTTAATAAAACCTTGTTATATTGCACGGTTCGAAGTTATATTGCACGTTTCCATGGAAACGTTATATTGCACGGTTCGAGATGTTGTATTGCACGGCTTTAGGAACACCTCGCTGTTGTTGTCTAGTTTTGTAGAAAACTTCCGAGGAATTGCGAGTAACAGTGAGTTACGTTATTATGACGTCACAAAGGTTCACGCTCAATTTAGCGCTGGATTTATAGATCTCGAATCAAGCACGTCATGTAGACGTTTACTTTACCGAGTAAGGCTGCAAGCAGGTCTAATAATGTGAAAACAGACAATACGACATCCAAATCGGAGTTACAACGTGACGTACGTGGGCTATACGTCAATATTCAATAGGATATTGACGTATAGCCCAGTATAGCCCAGTATAGCCCAGTATAGCCCAAAACTGGTGATTATGTAATAAAACAAATATTCCATGGTTATTGTGCTCTAGTTCATAATATTTACCCCTCGGTGATGGTAATCAACAAATATTATATTGCACTCGGCCTTTGGCCTCGTGCAATATAACATTTGTTGATTACCATCACCTCTGGTTAAATATTATGAACTAGAGCACAGTAAACCATGAAATATTTGTATAATATTTACTTTAAGAGAGTGTATATTTTCATATTTTCTACTGCGACAACTACCTAGAATTACTTATCATCTCTACATCCCACACTGCATTGCTCCTTACTATATTTCAAGGACGTATGTCTAAGTGGCGTAAACAAACGAGCTAATCACTGACATTGTAAATTGATCATATATAAAAAAAGTCCCTTGATACATATTTGGAATCATCTGACAGAAATTATTTGTTTCTTATGCTTAACACTTCGTCAATCACATTGTCAAATAACATTCACAGACCAAAATTAAGAGTAATTCTAAGATGGTTATTGGCGACAACAGTAAAATATACCAACAATTTTGAATTACAATTCAACCGGTCTAGTGGTGTATTGTATGATCATAGTAACATCATGGTCACGGGGAATATGTGTATAGTAGTGTATTTCAGTGCGAACAAGTGTTGATTATATAAGATTTCGACAACATGAAGATAGCGCGTACAATACTAATTTCCTTAGACATGTTGCGGTTTCTCCCTTCAATAACAACAAGAGGTTGCTGGACCAATCGGTACAAAGGACAGATGTTCATAGTAAAAGACAAATGTTGCAACCTTGACAAAGTGACAGTTCTGGTGCAAATGACAAATCTGTGGGCCAAATTACAACTCTCATTTTCTTGGATTGTGTTTAGAGCACTGGAGTATAGTTATTTACGTTTGTCGGGCAGGCCAAATATCCGTACATGTTGACGTCAGCTACATTATATTAATCCGCCGGGTTTTCCAAAGTGTAGGAACAATACATAAATGTTTACCGTCTGGTGGTTTGTAAGTGATAGGTGTACTTACCTGACATTTTACCAGCATGACCTTGTTGTGAAGCATATGTTCGCTATATTCCGTGTATTTGTCTAAATATTTACAGTTTATGTTTTCAAATAATCATTATGACGTTCTTTGAACATCTTTCCTCTCAATAAATAGGTATACGATATGCATAGTAGAACTTGATGTTCAGTTGTGAGTAATATATTGTGTTTGGACATATATCATTAGCGTATAGGATAAAAGTATCAGTAAATATTATTATAGATATATAAATATGGAAAATAAATGCAATTTTGATAATTTACGGTATAGGCCATGTAAAGCTGGATATGAATACATTCCTATAGCAAATTTATTCAAGATAGCTACTTTGAACAAATTATTCAACACAGCCAAAATTAAATAAATTCATATAAAATAAATTTCTTTTTTTCTATATTTTAAATTTTTATTTCATGATTAATATTTAATTTTTGTTTCATTTATAATAAAAGTATGGTTCACCAGTGTTCGCGAAACACCTCCTACCGAAATATTTCTTCTACGACAGGGATTTAATCAAGTGATTTGATTTTTATGACCTTAGTCACTTAAGCGCATGTATCAACATTTCTCAGTCAGCTGGATCTTGTATGCCTAGTAGTTTGCGCTTTTATATTCTTCTATCATCTTCTCTTCAGACAGACTTTTGTTACATTAGCCTAACATTTAAGCCGCAATTCAGGTATATATATTTGATGTTCTACTTGTTATAATGCAATATACCCGCGAACCATGATGCTAAGGTGCATGGCTGCATATTTTGATAGCATAGATTATAAAAATATTCTAAGGCAAGTAAATGTACATTCCGCAGGGTGGCGCCAACTCAAAGTGATATGAAAATGAAGTGATGTTTGTGCTGAGACTTCGTCAGTCAAATAATACTTCCCAATGTTGTTTATAACGAGGAATGTTGGTTCAACGAGTCCATATTTAAACAGAACACTGTCATGACCTTTGAGGAGAAAGTAGTATATTTTCATAAATATTTCGTAAATACACTTACTTTATTATAAATATTTACGTCAATTGTCTTTCGTCGTCATTCACTTTATTTTGAAATAAACAACCTTACAGCTTGCGAAAACCACATTAATCTTATAAGGCGTATGTATTGAAGATAATGGACGTAAAACTAAATATCTTGAATATTGGATATGAAATTCACGTCATAGCAAAGATGAAGGAGGTTATAGATAGAATGTTTAATAACTGAATATCTACGTATGTGCAAGGAAAACAGTAGGGTCAAAAGGTACATTATTTTGGAATTTTTAACATAAGCACATGCATCATTTCATAATACATGTAACTGTAAAATATATTTGATTGTAAAAACATTTTCTTTCGTCTGCTATTTACTATTTACTTAATGTAAATCCGAGAATGTTAATATTCGCTAAATTGTTTTGAAACGGAAATCACGAAATTTAGTAGCCGCGAGAAAAACTTACAGTAGGACTTCATGAAAGTATTTGAAAGACATATTACTAATGTTAAGATATATCTGGAGAGGACCATGGTATATGTTAAGTCAAGAATTACGAATATTTGTCTTTGCTAGTCTGGCAATGGTGAAATCTTAATAACATATCTTAAGGCTGGTTTAGATGTATCGACATTGGATTGCGAGTTCGAATCCCGTGTTGTGCAGTTGCCATGCAGTTACTGACCGCTGGTCGGTGGTATTTTTCCGGGAACACCAATTTTTCTTCACCTATAAACCTGGTACGTCTTTTAATAACCCTGTATGTGAATACGAGTATGACGCTAGATTAATCAATCTAAACCAAAGTATCGTCTACGTTTTTAGCAAAATGCAATTTAGCAACACCATCCCCTATCTCCATTGGTGGCTAGGCAGCGCTTTAATAAGGATATTGAAACATTGAATGAACCATAAAATTTTTAATGAATTTATTCGTTAAAACTACTCCTTTCTCGCTGACGCCATTGTAACATCTGTTTCCTGTGGGCAACACTAAGGTACAGAGGATCCAACACACCTAGATGTCCGAATTACCGGTCATTAGAAGGATACCCCATCACCTGGCAGTGGTCCACTGGAGTAAAGATGTCACGAGACTGATTCAGGGCTGGCGGTAGGAGCGGGGCTTCCCAATTATCTCCACATGTGGGACATAAACAATACTTACAGCATAGTGTTGTAACATATATATACGTCACAGTATATACATACTGGCGTTGATGGGGTATTGTAAACATGATCATATTGTAAACAACACATTTGTCATAGGAATTACAGACTTCAGTGATGAAATATACATTATTGGCACGTCTGTCATAAACATGGCCATAATTTATCTAGAATAGTTGACATTTTTTATTAAGAATAGTGGAGTTTTTATTTAGAATAGTAGAGTTGTTTTATTTTTTTATTAAGAACAGTTGAGATTTTTCATATAAAATAGTAGTGATTTTAAAAAGGATGCACATATAGAATAGAGATGTTTTGTATATCACTCAATGAAAAGAAAGGGCAGACTTGGCATTTTCTGAAACTTTATCTTAAATTACAAAATTTTTATAGATTATGATAAACCTATCATTCTATAGACATTAATGCAAATAATGATAAATATCAACTTAGAAATGACGTTAAAATTTTCCTTATTTGTTGGTATTTTTATCTTCTGTACCTGCTATTCTCATGAAAAAAAATATATGTATAAAAAAACAATATCGCAATATTCACATAAAACAAGGTAGCACTATGAGAGATATATTAAGTAAAATATTTTTGTTACTAAATGAGACCGGTTTTTAACAGTACATAGATTGAACTCTTGTTAAATATTTGAATTGGATTACACAAACAGTATATCAGGTTATATTCCCATTTTGGTACTATGAAAGAACATTGATATTTCAAAAATTTCCTCTCTTTTTTAAGATAATTTTTAACTACAGGGAAACATAGAGTTTTATGTTATACAAGAAAATGTATTCGTATGTCGACGAAAAATATCAATGTTTCGCCTTATTGATTCAATTTTAAAGCAACAAATAAAATTAGAAGCAAAACAATGATTTAGCGATCTCCAATATGCGAGTATTGTTATATTCTTGTATTGAATTTACATATTCTTATGCTTATGATTATTATCGTTGATAGACAGCGAAAGTGAGTGTATTAGTCTTTGTCTCTTGTTTTACAACACCAACAACAATACTAGCAACAACCCAATGTTATCAAGAGAAGAGGTATTAGTGGTAGATCATTATCTCAATAACAATTCCTATTTTTCAGTAATTGTGTTCATATAGTCATAATGAGCAAAATTAATGGAATGACGTATTTGCGAAATTATGTGATGATGATCTGTCGAGTACATGTACACCTATGATAATGTAATGAACAGATATAATCTACCGAAGTTAATAAAAAATGGATGTGATGAAATCAGCCGCTGACACAATGCCAGGAAGCACTCAACTGTAACGGTTTTGAATTGGACGGAATCTGTAGTGATAATTGTTTTAAATTTTTCATAGATTATTTTCATTTGCGTTACTAATATCGTCTTTGAAAGTTCATGCACTCTACAAGTACTAGCGTAAGTTTGGCATTCAAGCCAATGAGCTTGCGGTTTCATGAGCTATCAAATCATTCATGCATACAATATTCAAACGTAAATGTTACTGGAAATTCTCTGCGTGGGTGGAGGGCCCATGAAGCATATCTTCAGGTGTGAAAACCCAGTTTAAGCACATTATCGGGTGACTATGACAGCGGGCATGCATAACTAACTGAAATACATTTCATTTACGTAGTAAATCCTTACTGCGTCAGAAGCGGCATATATGACATTATGAATCATTACAAATATAAGGACAATTCAAATCATGCATACATATTTATGTTGCTTTGTCTTAATTTGAGAAATTAACGCTTCGCGGCCTTTTTGATACCACACATTGGCTATTTGAAGTCAGAACTTGTCAATATTTCATATTAACAACGATAATAATATTTTATATGTTTCCATTTGCTGATCTAGGATGGCATATTGAATTCCATTTTGTATTATTGATTACTTTGTGAATCATTATAGGTGGCAAATTTAAAGAATTCAACAAATGAATTAATATATAGCACTATAGAAATATTTTGTATTGAACAAAATTCGTCATTGCTGCAATGTTTGGTGTTTCTCTGCAGAATTCTCAAGGCCTTGACCTTCCCATTATTACGAGACGGTTTAATTATCTTGCGATGGTAGAAAAAGAAATATCAATATATATTTCCAAAATAGCTTATCCATCAAAGACAGCCATTTCTAATTAATTGTCATCATACGATTTTTCCAATATGATTCATTCCATTATTTCCATATGACTATTGCTGGAACATTATCTAAACATTTTACGATATTTGAGTATTTGATTACCTGTCTGAATTACCTGTCCTTACTCATTGCGGTATATTCCTGTAACTTACGACTTGTTATTACACAATTGCGCATTAGACATACAAACACTGCATACCAGTCGGTGGATGGAACAGTGCAAATCTTCAGTGCGGAATGTTTGATCCGCGGACCTTACAATATGCTATGTTTTGTGATTTTACGAACTACAAATGCATATTTAGAACACTCAATAGGCCCAGACTGAGTGCTTTCTATTGTTGTTCTAGATCAATGACCCTCCATGAAATGCGTATCCTATTATTCACCATATATTGTATATCGATATGTTCAATTAGTATTGTACGATCCTGAAATGCTTCAAATTGGCAGAACATATTTCATATGAAAATCTATATAGACCAGGTGACCTAATATGAAATCCAGGAAGAGTCCATAGTTTAGGTTAGAACAAAGTGAAGTCGCTGACCGATGTAGGTTATTTCGTACATTAAACACACAAACAAAATACACTGTTCTATATGTTAGTGTCAGATTACGGAAAGGGGGAGGGTCAATTTGACCTACCATTGGCCAGTTCTAAGTTGATCTAGTGCACTTATGCATACCTTCCTCCATTCTAAAATGTAAACAATAACTCCAATAATTGAATAGGATTTCCCATTTCAATAGGAATTGAATACCACACCAATATTTTGAAGGTAAACCCAGCCGTAATAACATCCCCTGGGAACGCTGTGATACGTCAGTGGATGTTGGAATCAAGTGCGTATTCATATCAAAATAATAGCTTTATGATTGCACAAGAGAACACTTTCACTTCAAATTCCCAAAGCGGTGTCATTAAAATGGAATTAAGGAAAACACTGCACGGTTAAATAAGTTCCCTTAACTTCAAATATGTAAATGATTTTTAAAAGACTATTCTACCATTTACTTTTTTAAGCTAATACTACTTAAGAGATGGAATAGAATATCTGGAACATTTTTCAAGATTCTAAGTAGGCCTAACGCCAATTAGTTTAAATTCTTTAAAAGTATTCTTTAAAAGTGAGAAACCTCCAAATTACATTATGTTCGTAGAATTTTCAAAGATGTAAAGAAGTTCTTATGATAGCGATCACCGATTCACAGACACTAATTACGATATTATATATTACTAACAGGTTTTTTCCCGCACATAATCCGCCGGATATCCAGTGACTTGTACTATTTTTACATATGTAACTACTGTAATATACACTACAGCGATTTTCAATAGTTGGGTCGGGCAGGATATCTATTGTGACGTCACAACAGAAACAACAAAGTGATGTCAAGATACAAATAAGTGACGCTTTTAAATTCACATTGTTCAAATATTCAGCTCATCATGTTATGTCATAAGGCCATCTATAAACTTTTAATTGACATGCATAACAATTTATTATATTGATATTTTCACACAAACTTCATATTTGATATGAAAATCAAGAAATATTGATTCTTTTAATATGGTTTTATTCCACCCACCGTGGTGGAATCTAACATATTGACCTCAGGCTACGCTTTCGGTCATTACCTGATTTCACCATGGTATATATAACAGTGATTGACATCAACAAAGGTCCATAATGGACAAATTAGGCACTTGCGTACTCATTTTCTACTCATATATAAAATACCTCGGCATCACAAAGGAACTATTTTATTCTCTGCTATATAAAACGCTTTTCATTGTAGTATGAACTATTTTTAGCACCACATAAGTTCACAAAGTATATAGATAATATGTTCCATATCATCTATCACAGCAATATATTCCAATAAGTTATACTTTGGAGGGCTATCAATTGCTTTGGATTATCACACACTGTATTTGCTTCATTTGCAAGAGCTATATATTTAATCCGGTTAGCTTATGTCAATTCATTCGTACCCATTAAATAAATAGTAGCAAATGTGGAAATCATCCAGGCGCGGATATAGGTCACTAGCATAGTAAACTATAAAGCAACAATATGTTTCTAATTAGGAAACAAAATCTGATATCTATTGATGAAACCATCGTGATATTAAGTTAATAACATAGTTGTGTACCTATCTTTAAAGGTTATCTTCATACGTTTTACTACCTACGTCCTTGTAATCCTAAATCAAGCGATAAAACCCTAATCCTTTCCCCGATGGTGTGTTCCTTACTTTTTGTTTTACAATATCCTATGTTATTTTTACAGATTAAATCTGGCGCAAATTCAGGACTTTAGGGAACGAGGGAACGTGTTTCTGATAATGAATAACGTCTGTCAGCTATGGGAGAGGATAATATGACCAAGGAGTAATCTAATAATACTCATAAACGAATATAAAACCTACTAAACTACTAAAACTGTTCTAGTCTATCAGTAGGCTTCCTACCATTAATACACTTATGATTGGCTACGTATAGTCTGTTTTGATTTATTATATCAATTGGGGATGTAAGAAAAGAAATTATGGTGAAGAAAGTTCAAGAATTCTGCAACTTGAGATTAGAACATGAGATCCAGAGATCCAGGAATGAGAATGCTACTGATAAAATAGACTGACCACCAGTCTATAGAATATTAAAAAAGAAAAACTAAAATTTGGCTTCATTATTATTGTCTCTACTACGTTCCTGATTCTAGATTAAGAATTCCTAAGTTTTAAACTAAGGGGAGATAATCTAGTAAAGAACTCTACTGAGAAAGTCTTATCAGCAACTTAGGGTCTGGTGGCCAGTCTATTGATAAAACTAACATACATATTTCTTAATTTCTGATAATGTAGAACAATTTTCCAAACTAACATGTTTAATTGTATTAAGAAATATATGGTTCTATGTTTTTTCTTCAAACGTGCCATTTTAATTTCCCTTTCCATCCCAGACCATCCTGTGGGAAACACTTGAAAATAATTTATCTTCTTATGGTTCGAATTCTAATGATCTCATGATCGTAGCGTTGCAGAAAAAAACTATGGATAGTCAAATTTTGTGATTCAAACATGATTATAAACTAACATTATGGAACAATGAGGTATTCGTTTTTGTTCTAGGCCAAATCTTCCAAAGTATCAATCAACGATGCATAACGGAGATGACTGAGTTAAAAGCGACTAATTCATCTTTGGTTTATCGGCCATGATTTTTATTGTGTTAGATAAACCATACGAATATTTATTTTTAAATTGAGCGTTGTGCCTACAATAATATCATAATTTCTCCAGTGTTCTATATTATTAGACGTTTTGTAACTGTTACACAACATAAAAATTTACTGATTCCCTTGACCCGTTATTTTTCAGCACTATATAACTTGGTTACCCTTGTTACATGAACTGTAATAACGAACTGTGGGTCATTATACTCAAGCGTCGGTGATAATACGATGCATTCGCATCGATAATTTGTATCCGATAATTTTCTTAAATTATAACTGATAATTTAGCAATGATAAACACATGTACAATGTACCTAAATGATAGTCATTCCTAATGGACTGCCATCACACATAAGCCCTTGACAATTTCTAGTTCAAAATACTTCACTAAGAGCCCATGGTCGGTCAAAAGCCCGTGCTGGGAACTGTAATTTAAATCGTGACCATAACCAACGAATTGTACTAACTAAGAGCCCAAAAAGATGATTGTCCATGTCAAGAGTTCAGAAACTGGTGCCTATCTCAGAAAAAAAAAACCATTTGTTTACTCCACATAGCAGGAGTCCGATGCTACATTAGCAGTTTTAGCTCTTTGCTTGGTTTTTTATTATTATTATTTGTTTTTTCTCACTTGTCTTTCATAACTCAAAATCATTTATCACTATTCATGTTGAATTAACGTTCCGCCACAGGATGGGTTTATTAGCATTTATCACATAAATTTTAAAATGTTATTTGAAGAGGTGTCTAACCTTGTCATACACTTGGTAAGGTGTTGCTCGTTTAACACATTGATGTTAAAGTCATGTTCTATTTCTTGTGAAAACCATAACCTTTTAGAGACTTACATAAGTAAGAATCTCTTTGGTAAGCCAGCATAGATATTCTGGGTCGAACCTGAACTCAATTGTGAATCTGGAAGGGTTTGCCTACTGTTACAATAATATATGTTAAGATGTTTGCCTTGGGACACTTTTCAAGATGATATCTCTTTACTTTCAAAAACATATATATATTTTTTTTACTCACGACGAGAGTATCACGATTTGTCTGTTATCTCCTTTCTCTCTTATTAAAGCAATATTCTTTTTTGCATGAATTATACGTGACAGTGTTTATCTATAAAAGGACATCGATGTACCCATATGTCTATGCATATGACCTTGTTTACTTGTATAGCAAATGCAATAATACTACAGTAAATGGCCTTCGGCGAATGAAGGACAGTATTTTGTATCGCTGACAAACCTACTAAATTTTATAACATTATACTCTAAATACTAAAACACTAAATTTCAATAGTTCCGGTGTTATCTAAATGAAATGGTTATCTTGGGAAGGAAAAATGCTGTTCGTAGGATTTGTTTGGTTTCAATTCATGAGTCTGTCCATGAAGAAGAGGAACACACGATAAGATTTCAACAACAGTCGCCTTTTACGATCATGCAAGAGAGGCAGCATGTACGATTCTAAATCTTTTGTAACACGACAGTTTTACAGTGTAAATATAACCCAAAACATAGCAAAACTAGCAAAACCCATCGCATTTTGAATCCTGTTTTCACTGGTTGCTGGATAATGAAACTCTACAACGTTATAAATGTGTGTTGGATCGTAGTCTTTGAACCTTAAACTCAGAGTACTCATCGAATCCCATCCAGATCCTGACGTTAGCAAAACCAGACGTCAAATTTAATTGGAAAGGAGCCCTACAGCAAAGGTGGGTTAGTACATGATTATATCCAACAATGTATTGGTGCAATAACATCTGATCTTTTCCTAATATATTATATGTAGTATTAATATAGATTCATATATAGCGTCAGCCTGGTGCATTATGTACGTAATTACCACATCATACTTACAACGTAAAAATATATAGAGGCAGCATGTGCTTCCGTATTTTAAAAATCGCTTGAGAAACCTGTTTGTTGTTTTTGATCCAGACTTATATTATACACTTTTATGCGTAAACTTTATGAAGAAACATATATGAAAGAGCTACTCACCTTTTCAAAACAAAAATAGAAATTTTCTAAAAAAAAAAATCAATAGTAACATAAAAAAATATGTATCGATGACCTAAGATAAGGTTTACAACAACAAACATATGCAATCCCTGCGTTATAAATGTTAACAATAGATACTCATATACCTGTTTCATCGTGCAGCGCAGTGCAAGTCAACTAGTTAGTGGTACTTAGGACAACGGCGGTCAGAAACATAATACGACCCGCGTTATGAAAATTAACATTTGAATTATTTTAAGTAGATTGTTCAGAAGGTGATGAAAAGTGTAATATTATCTTAAACCTTTTGCAACTCTACAAAATTGTCAATCTCGTTTAAATTTACATTTTAAAGAATAAATGCTATTTTGGAAAGGTAGTCGGCCTTTGAATATTACTTTAAATGTTTCTAAATGATAACAATAGTGATATATTTGTATACCTAGTTTGATACATGGAGAGTGTAGTGCCTTTAAGGATGTACTCCTCTGAGAAGTCAAAATTTTCTTGTATTAACCTTTTTTTCAACGTATAGATTTTTGGAAGTAGGAGTTCATACTATAAAAGAAAATGGAATAAAAACACATGTCCGTGTGCTCGTTTTTGAGCTATTATCACCCAAAGATACCTAGCTGACAAAATATTGGATTATATGGGAATTTTGTCGTTTTCTTTATTAAATTTAATCAAATTACACATTTTTTCTGTTACAAAGTGAAAAGGATACAGTCGATATATATTTATGGATGTTTATATAAACTGGAGTACATACAGCCAAATGTATTGTCATCAAGATGCCTTTAAACTACTTACTTTATTTATTTTGCTTAATAATTTGATATCATTGACTGTACTATATTGATTCTAAGGTATGAAAATAAGTCCCAGAAAGTAATAATTAGCGAGAACTGTTTTAAAATTTTCAAAACTTTTGACTTTAACATCAAACATAGCACAAAACATTAATATAAGATAAGAGCCCGGTGCACAACGATTTCAAGGATGGTGATGTACATCGCATTTCAAAGTCTCTGTAAAAACAAAATGATGGTAGTATCGATAATAATATATCTTAATGTTTGTTGTTTATACCAGAATGTATTTTTCAATCATCTATTCAGCGAGGAAACATCACTGGAATGGTCGTCAGCTTGTTTGAGAACAGTAACAAAACTATTGTTAGGGATTATAATGTAGTAAATAGAAATCTTTTTGATAGTAATAGTTTGTTGTTGTTAAAAGAGTGCCATCAATTTGTGTCTATTTCTTTTAATGCCAAATGATTAATAAAAGTTAATAATTGTTTTATGTATTTTATGGCTTTCTATAATAAGGTGCTTAACATTTCATGCAGGTTATCCCACACACGGTTCGAACTCTTATTATAAACAAATACAGTATAAATTTGTAATTATATTCCCAATATGTTTTGCCGAATAATTTTGAACTGAAGACACAATGTATTCCAATTTAAACGGTTTGCTTACATATATAAGTTTGCCAATGCTTTAGAAATAAGAACAAGCTAATAAGATAATATATTCCGGATGTTTCCATTTGACTGCAAACTAGGGGCGATAACTCCAATAGCAGAGTAAATTCAGAAAGCTAGAAAATGAAATGCACATTGTTTCCAGCATAACGTGTTTTCGGTTTGTTATAGGGTAGCGAATATAGCCAAATTGTCTTTTTGCACAGGTAACAGTATGTTGAAATTGACAAATGAGAAAGTAGTCTTATTAAAGTGGTGGTTTCGATATAGAGGTGCTCGCAAAGGCAGATTTTACTGTATGTAGAAAAAGAGAGTGAAAAAAAGTTTATTTTTAGTATGGCAATATTGTAGATATATTCCGTCTTAAGTGGCCTCATGCGCTGCTAATGTAAAAAAAAAATCCTTGATGCTGGTTAACCAGTGTCAAAGCAATATCAGCGTGGGGAGGGATTCAAACTGCTAATACTATTTATCGGATGGAATCACCGTAATGCCAAGTTTCTATTGTCTGCTATGTTTAGATGTATTCAACAGTTTTATCACACTTGGAAGTGAAACATAGGTAAAATTATTTAAAATAATAATGGAAATATACTCTTTAGATGTATAGAACTGTCGTTAATGAAAACAATTGAGTCTGTGGTGTAATGATAGTAATGTATTGATTATAATAACATAAAGCTGACAAGTTGAATATAGCTATAAAACGATATTGTTTGAAGAGAAAAATGTCCTAATCTCCTAATCGCTCCGTAAATAGAAAACACGCGTTTCCAGCAATATCTAAGTGTTTTATGAAAATAGAATTTGTGATATCATATATAACCTTTGATGAATGGGATGGTTTAGAGTTCCTATCTATCATTTATTTTTATCATCATGCACTAGATTGTGGACGGTTTTTTATAACCAAAACATGACCTTGAAAAAATACTTACTCCCGAAGGAACAAAACGTCCGGTGCGCTTGAACCAGATAAAAACATCAATATCCATCCGTTGATGACTTGTAATGAATCAGCCGCGTTTCAAGTATTTGTTTACATAGGAACATGCGGGCTGACTATCACAATATACCAGTGATAGTGTTCAATCCTGGGTACTAGGATTTCAATTTCTAACCGTTGGTTAACCTGCCCGGTTTATTCAATATTATGTTTGCTCTATAGATTCGAGTTATCGATATTCTAGGAAACTGCTCCCCTGTCGTGGCATTTGCTCTTTAAAACCAAAATATTGTCACAATCATTCTTGTGTATTTATTTTAATTTTGACACATTATCCGTCTCGTAGACTTGTATTTATTTCAATTTTGACACATTTTCCATCTCGTGGCTTCTCGATTAATTGTTATCTTAAAACATATCATAATATTTTGTAATAATATTTTATTTCAAATCACAGCTGTAATAAAGCACCGTTAATCAGAAACATTGCTTAGTTGAAACCGGCTATATGGACACATGGTTTTGCATTTTTTATATTGAGAAGCTTTGAAATGACAGCGTTTTGAATCTGTTTCTTTCTTTTTGTTTTCATCCTTAATCTTAATGTTTGTAGCCTCAAACAGAATCTTTACATAAAATACAGTCATCAGTACCAATATCTAGCTGCAACATACATTGTGCGATATTGCATCGGCATCTGTAGTTATTTTTGGAATTGTAACTTATGTAGAAATAAATTTGAATGATGCACTTAATTCCAGGCTTCATTATCCACATTATCATCAATAAAAAGAATCAAATAAAAGAAAATGAATACATCTAGTTACTTAAAATAAAACGCCGTTGTCGGCATTGTTTAAAACACGAGAGTGAACTTTTATTTTTTGAAATCGAGTATTATGTATTTAGAATTTATTTGGTATTCATAGTAAAATTCTGCATCTTACGCAAAAATCGATATTTAAAAGTTGTTGCGCGATGCGATTTTTGAAAGAAAATGTTAGTGTAACATACAATTTATTATTAAAATAATGTGCTTTACTGAAAAATAATTTGGAGCTTTATCGTTTCCAGCATATATATTGCTATCTTAATACATGAACAATGTTAAAAACGGCTAACTTAAGACTGAGATAAGATTGGAAATGATTATCGTGTATGTAACAATTCAAGGAAATATTGCCACATAATATACATTTATTGCATTTTACGGAGTGGTATATGAAGAAAAATCATATTTCCCGACGGCAAAGCCAACTGGAAATGTAATTTGTTGCGGGCGAACAAGCCTTCATACACATATTCCGTAAAATGCAACAAATTGTTTATTATACCGAAAAAACACCAAAACACGCTAAAATGGATACTTTTTGAAATACAAGATTTTTTATTGAAATCTTGCCATGTATCTGACTGTAGCTACTACCACATCCGTTACATACTTGTTGGACACGACTTACACTATATGATTTTATTGTACTACCTTAGTAGCTGTTGATATTCGTTGAATCCTTTTTCCTGTAAAATTGATTGTATTTCTTCTTTACTGGTAATATGAAACCGGTCGTGTTCAGCCAACTTTGACATTGGCGCTAACGCTCATCTGTCATGTATTATGACTTCATGTCAACGTCGTCTCGGACCTTTTCATACGATTGAACGAAAATTCAGGCGACAATTCGCTTGGGTTTTTCGAAGATGTGGTATGTGACATTTCAGAGGGAGGCGCGACGTTTTGTTAATGTCGATCACGTGATTTAATTAACCAATCGGTCAATTTTCAGAATGAGATATAATAATAAGCATGGTATCATTAACACTATCGTCCCATTATCACTGTTTATTTTATTCTCTGACGTCATAAGAAGGGCGATAACTACGCTGTTGTGTCAGGAATAGTGGCTGTCGCGTGATAGCCACCCCTTGATACATTTTTGTTTGGTCTTGATAAAGAAATAAAATCTTAAAATATATATATGTACAATGTGTTGTCTTTAATATTTTTGGTGGTTTTTTTTAACTTAAAAGATGTGGTTGTCGGTCATCACTAACTTGTTAAAATATAATTAGCAGAAAAAAGATGTAAGTTAATGCCACATTTTGAAGTGTTATGACGTCCAATGCGTTGTCAATAATTTTAACAGCGGGTTGGAGCTGCGAATTAAACAAAAACGACTTGTTCTCTATTGACGTCAACCGTTTCACACTCCTCTTTATCGTGATCAGTGAAAAAAGTGAATAACTAAATCACAATGAAAAAAATGAATTTGTGACAGAATATTATAATGGATGTATCAAAAGGACTTCTGAAATACTAAACAGCCTGTAGTTACTGTAAACAGTACCCACGTGTGCCTCCATCGGTCGGTTAGCGTGTCCAATATGTGGCCGTATATAGTATGTTGGTATATAACACGCCTGTCCTGCTTCTTGTGGAGTAATAACTCTTTTTCTCTAATACCTACGGGTTTAATCCTGGTTTATCACATAACTTACTGGCCCGTCCAGCCATGTCAGACACATTTGTGATACACATAGGTAGTTTTGACGTCATAATATATATTCCGTCTTTGCATATTACAGAGTTAGCTCCCTTGCGGGTAGGTATCAATTGTAAATTTATTATTTTGTGAGTGCAGTTCACGCTGTTTTCTCCGAAACATATGACGTTACGCTCTTAAACACATGACGTCACAATCAATACCTACCCGCAAGTGCAGATAACTCTGTAATATGCAAATTCGGAATATGACGTCGCATGATGGTCTCAGTAGACGTAAACGTCACATCGGAGCCGGATTTCTACAGTTTTATATATAGAGAGATTCTTAAGTTTTACTTTTATTTATATTAATAAAAAAAATGTGATCAATATAATCTTTCACTCGTGACTATGTGATATAACATGAAATTTATCAAACTCGTTAAATAATTTCATATGCCACTCGCTTAATGGCTTGTGGCATATCAAATTATTGAACACGTTTGATAAATTTCATTTTGCATAGCCACTAATGTAAGATCCTCTATTTATCTGATGCACTACACTGATGTAGCCTGATCCTGTATTACATACATGGCTACCCATACAATACAGCCTCATGATGTCACAGCGTCAACGAAATTACTATTTTCACGGTAAACTTTTAACATTTTTTTTCAGAAATTTGGCTGATTTTACAGTAAAAGATGCAAACAACGAGATTTACATAGAAAATATCGAAATTTAAGTAATTTGCATGTATGGAGATTTGAATTTTGCATGTATGGAGATTTGAATTCAAGTCACTTTTTCGAACTTATTTCGAAATTGTGGGATGTCTAGTTACAAAATCGCAATAAATGTCGAGGTAAGAGAGAAAATACTATTTTATATGTTGATATGAAGGAAAGGGATATTCCAACTTCTGGATCACAAATTGTTGTAAAACCTTCGGAAGCCTGTGGTTTTTACAACATTTTGGATTGAATATGGAAGAGTCTTGTATTATCTATCCCAACAACGAAGACCGTAATATGTACTGAATAGTACGGCAAATTATTACATTGACAGTTGTGGATGGAATTATTTGCATCTTTACATTTTCAAAATTTTGAAAATCTATGACAAAATAAAAGTAATAGAAAATCGTAGTGTTAGTGAATCGAACTTTCTGATTACTGTTGAGCGACTCGACTACATTACACTGTAGCTATATCGATTTGTTATTGAGACATGTTCTGACTTTTATGCATACATTGTCTGGTTGATATTAAATTAAAAATAACTGATCCCCTATTTTTTCTCATTTTCATTTCCTGTGTATTGGAGGACATCTATTTAGGGATATGATAAAAGCTCTGTTTTACTACAATAAAATGACATTGCATAGTTGTCTTCGATGGCAAAATGGATTTTACCCCTTACTCTCCCTTAAAAAATGCTATCATAAGATGATGAAAGTTTGCTATCATTATATCTACTAACACGAACAAAGTAGTATTTCGTTATTATATTAAGTTTTATAAGTTTTTAATTAGATATAAAATAGATTAATTCAGAAAATGGCAGCATCTAGGTTGAACCATGCCAAAAAAGCTTCAAATCTCTTAATCCCATTTTATATTATTTTAACGCGTGCATCATCACCTAGGAATAATTACACCGCCCTATCAGAGGTGTTTTATTTAATGATGCTCCACCGCCGACAAAGCATAAACGATACTCATCATTTGAACAAATAATTGGTGTTTAATCGTGTATGTATATATATGTCTACACAAAAATAATATAGACTAATTTAGTGTGCTCTCGGTGCATACATAACCATTACTTCATTCTATATAAGACATAGTGCCACGAAATTTTTTCGGGATGCGATTAAATATTTTAGATATTTGTATCTTGAAGTAAAATCTAAAGCTTAAACTTTTCAGTGGTGTTAACGGTATAAAGTAAGCAACTTTTATAACGGAGGAAAAATACTAAATCGTTTGCTCCTGTTTTTGATTGAGAAAAAATACCATTTGTCAGCGTGGAGCATCTTTAATGTTTTTACACTCCCAAATACCGCATTAAAGTAAATGTTTGCAAAATGTAGATGATACAGGTTCTATTTGTCGGTTCTTTTAAGCTAATCCCTACGACCCGATATTACATACTATATTTAATATTTTTATGCCAGGTGCTTGAACTTTGTCTGTTGTATACTGACATATTTTATACATTATTTTATCTTTGCTAATCATTGTTTCTGTTTTAACGTCAAAAAATGTGTTTCAATATATATCCAAGGGTGTGATAATTATTAAGGTTGTGACAGTAGGGGAAGTTTTGTCTCTGAGGAGGTCATTACATGAAAATATAAAAAAGATAATTTATTATTAGTTGTTTTACCTAAATATCCAACTGACAGAGGAGACTTGACACATAGTTAGAGTAACATATGTTATACATCATCATTCGTCCTATTTAGGTATTGACCTTGTGACACAACTATCGAGTTGGGCTACGATTTATTATTTGTGTTCATTCTCTCCTACTTTGCAGTCCTTAAAAGTACAAGGATGGATAATCATACATTGTTTGGGTCAGAGTTCAAACCATTTCTTCCCGCTTCGTGTGACCTATCACGTTGTCATATGGTAGGGGATCCTGGAGAAGTAATGCTGACGTAATTTATGACATTGCTGACGTCATTGATGACGTCAATGGTAATAGGGATACTCTTAAATGTGAGCCGTTAAAGATGCTCCACCGCCGACAGAGCATTAACAATATTCATCAATTTAACAACAATTGGTGTTTAATCGTGTATATAAATGTCTAATTAACATAAAAAATAATAAGAAATAATTTATTTTGCTTTTGGTGCATGCGCAATCAATACTTCATTTCATATAGAACATAAAGCCACGGAGTTTTTTCGGGATGCAATTAATTATTTTTAATATTTTTGTCTTGAAATAAAATTAGAAGCTCAAATTTTTCAATGTCGGTAATGGTGTAAAGTAAGTAACTTTTGTAAATGAAGAAAAATACTAATTCGTTTGCTTCTCTTTTTTGATAGCGAAAAATGTCATTTGTCAGAGGTGGAGCATCTTTAACAATAGAACAGCTTAAATGTCATGTCAGATGATTACAAAACCTTAACATCTGTGTCGCGAGTTCGAATCCCATGTGGAGCAAATACCAGGTTCTGATCACAGGTCGGCAGGTATTCTGAAGGTGCTTTTCTCCACTTTTTTACCTGTAAAAAACAGCCCTGTTTGTTAATGGGACGTTAAAAAAATCAAACCCAATAAAAAATGGACTGACGAGTAGAGTTGTTTTGTCTCTAAAACAATTTAGTAATTGTGTTGCAATTTAAGTCATTAAAAGAGAATTTACTTACATATGTTAACACATAATTTATAGAGGTTTCATTTGATCATGTAGAAGACCTTAATCCCCCTCCAAAAAAAATTATAATCCATGAATTTTTTTTATCTTTAATATCGAATACTGTAGAGAGTATGATTTCAAGCAATTGCTTTCGAGTTTTATGTCATAAGTATGAGCCAATGTTAGAGAAATGAAAGGTTTAATCCGAGAACGAATACATTTTTTAAAGTGGGGTGATGAAGAGGTTATAACTGATGTTAAGGATCTGCTCTGGTGAGGTTTCAGTCTTATTGAAGTCTCGTTTCAACATTAATCAAATCTTTTTGTGATTTTCAAAAAAACTGATTGCCTCAATCTGTAGCAAGTTGCAACGTAGAAAATACGTCAAAATTAGACTTATATTGTTTGTAGAATTTTTTATATACACATTTTAAGGATTGACCAATTTGGCAGCCATTTTGAAAAGGTGTATCTCTTTGTAGAGAGGTGAAATTATACCTTTTTTTGTTTCAATATTTTTACTTAACTCGCCGGTGCGACAACAGTTTCAGCTATATCAAGTTAATGTTTGCTGTAGATCCTTTTTATGTTCACTGAGGTGAAAATGATAAGCAGTTAAGGTTGGAATCATTTTTTTCTATCTTTTTCTAAAAGAAGATAGTTCCTCAAAACAGTTATGATTACAATTACATAAGATAATTATCAAAATTTATTTATATATATTAAATCACTGTAAGTTTATTATGCATCTTATGCAATTATGTGATTGGTTATGAGATATTTACATTTTAGCATGTTGTGACTTTTATATGGAATAAAAAAAGATGGTTGGAATCATAGCCTTTTTTTTAACATTTTAGTGAAGATAGAGTAGTATTGAATTTTACCAAGAAATGCTGAAAAATAACATATTTTGTATCAGGACAAAAAATCAAGCACACTGACCCCTTATTTTTATGATGATTTTAGAAACCGCAATTTCCCCCTCTTTTTTACTGCAAAATTTAACAAAAAAATGTTAGTCGTCAGATCTTTTTCTGTGAAGCGTTGAATCTGCCAAAAATGAAAAAACGCGATATTTTCATATTCAAAATTTAGGGGGTAGGGAAACATATACAGCTGTTCTTAGCAGAAATAATGGGTTGACTGTGTGATATTATGTGGGTGTTTTTTTTTTTAAATAAAACATTGGTTTTGTGAATTATGCGAATATTCATACTTATCAGATAACTTCATATATTGTAATTTGCAAAATATTGCTTTTATGGTTTTTTGTGTGTCTGAAAACAGTAAAATTCCGGTAAAATCACAATTTACGTCCAATAGCTTTCTTTGATTTATAAAAGTTCACAATCAAGCACATCACCAAATAATTTTTACTTAATTTTTAACTTTGGCATGGATTCCTATTTCCAGAACTCTATATTAGAAAAGAAGATAGATAAACATTCTAACATATATTATTAGCTCCCCCTTCTATAATAACTAGATATATGCAAGCTAATTGATAAGTACTTAATTTTCTTTTATTCACACAGTATATAATCTATGGATACGAGAATACAGATAAAATACATTTTTGCGGTTGCTATGGAAATATCATCAAAGCAAAATTCATATTATCTTTGGGAAGGTTATGATCCTGAATGTCTAAATATATGTTATTTGATGGAAAAGGGCGACAAATCCATTTGAACTAAAATAATGGATATTTCTGAAGTTCATAATAGTTAAGGGATACAATACAAGCCAATTATATTTGTAAATATAAAATGATTTCGTCTGTCATTCATGCAAGGCAGTAATTTCTGGTTATTTTTATTTACACCACATATAATAATATTTCAGAAGTAAACTGACAATAAAATATACTTACATAGTGTGTTATGTTGCAGATCTCTTTTGGGTTTAATTTTTTTCCTGATTTTGCAATTTCCATGTTTGTGCATCTCATATCAACCATGTAATATTCTGCATTTGCATATTATAGAGTTATCTGCCCTTGTGGGTAGGTATTAATTGTAACATCATGTGTTTGTAAGCATAATGTCATACATTTCGGACAAAACGACGTGAATTGCGCTCACAAAATAATGACGTAACAATCAATACCTACCCGTAAGAGAGCTTACTCTCTGTATCTAGATCTCCATGATACAGAACAAGGTATTGTAACAGTTTGACAACTTTCAAAATCATGTGACAGGTGCATTGATTTTCGAGAATGTGTGAAATCTACTTACGTCATAAATGTCCGTCTGATGGGGTCAGACGTCAAGCCAGATATCTGGTAAGGTGTCAGTTGGAACCGTCATTTAACGAACCGGTATGTAATATGAAATATTCCAGTCATTTGGAGCGATATCTTTCACAAAATAGTACATTTGACTGCGTTAAGATTGAAAATATTGTCTCTAACAAGTGCCTTGACAATTTTGAATGGAGTAAACGGATAATTGTCGGAAACAGTGACATGTTTATCGCAACTGTTTTACGGTGACTTTAGAGTTAGCAGTGCTAAGTACTGACGTTATAATTTACGAAATAGTTACGCAAAAATAAAATATAAAAAAGGCTTTGGAATTTGATTGTACGTAAAGGTTATAAAAACTGCGAAACTGATGACACTACGTCAATCCAAACACCCTAACGGTTATTGAACTAACCTGTGTCAATGCCGGCATATGTTTTTGTTTTTCTTTTATAGGTGAGCCAATGAAAAGGAAGAAATTTCATGTCGTTATTTTTGGATGATGTGTCCATTACACTACTATCTTTTATCGCCTTATAGCATTACATTTAAACTAGTTTGATCCTTTAGATGTAAACCAAACTCTAACATTTACGGAGACTCAGTAAACTCACACTTTTATATTCCTCTGATACCATACAGCTGATTGTTGTCAATGATAATTACACAATCATTCTAATACGTCACTTTTGTGCATATGGTGCAGTTCGATCAAGCGATTCTACGGTACAGTAATATATGACCGTCTGTCGGTGCCAAACATCATGTCGAGTTATTGGTACTTTTTTTTGTAAGGGATGGTTTGTTAAAGAGCTCTGTTGATTTCTTTTTAAGATCCTTTACGTTTCCGAAACAGAAATAAAATTACCAATAACGCCAAAAAAGCATGATTATCCTTGTTAATACGTGTTAATAACTAAAGGAATGTTCATTTAGCTGGTTTGTTGCGAGGCGCAGTGATAGCCAACTACTGCGCGGAAATTAGGATGACGGCGGGAAAAAACCCCAATAACCAGCGTTACAAAAATTTATATCAAATTCAACTACATTGTATTTAAAATTGTTAGGAAGTTATGATACCTGTAGTATTAACGTAGGTTAATAACTTGTAGGATAAACTTTTCAAAATAGTTTAAAAGTAACATTTTAACAATTAAAAGCCGTTTGGCTAGGTGCTTCCATATGACAAAATCATATAAAAATGATGCAATAAAAATCAAAACCAATGTATTAAATTATACTTATTTCAGTATAGAAACCCTTTACTCTGACTCATAAATCTCTGTGGATAATTGGGGTTATGACTTTCCATCTACTGTTTAATCATGTGACAGATACATCAATTAACATCCCTAAACATTTAATTTCGACCTACGTCATGAGTGTACGTCTGATGGGGTCAAACGTCACTCCAGATTGTCTGGCCAATAGGTCATTCCACGAAACGGTGTGTGTATGAACGGTTCCTTTCACATGAAACTATTATATTAGTACATTTATATCTGTTTGACATTGGAATCCTGTTTATGATAGGTGCCTAGACAAAACCAACATTCGATTAGAGGGAATAAAAGAAATTTTAGAAATTAAATGGAAGGCAATTTAGGTAAAACTGTACAAAAATCCATTAACATGCAAAATATTTGGGGTTTTTTATCTGAAATTTTCCTTAAAGATGCTCCACCGCCGACAGACCATAAACGATACACATCATTTGAACTATAATGAGTGTTTAATCGTATATATATATGTCTAATTAACACAAAAAAATAATATCAAATAAATAATTTTGCCTTTGCATACGCAATCAGTTCGTCATTCAATATAGGACATAGTGCCATAGAATTTTTTTTTGGTGTGCAATGAATTATTTTTAGTATCTTTATCTTGAAATAAAGTCTGAAGCTCAAACTTTTCAATGGTGGTAATGGTGTAAAGTAAGTGACTTTTGTAACTGAAGAAAAACACTAAATCGCCTGCTCCTGTATTTGACAGAGAAAAAGTACCGTTTGTAAGTGATGGAGCAACTTTAAAATAAGAAATTCAAACTAAGAGAGTGAATCTTTATTGTTGTACTCATTTCTCAGTACTTCAGGTATCAAACGGATAATGGTAGTTAAAAAGTGAACCAAAATTAAAAATAAGCATAATATTTTTGCAAAAAACCATGGAAAACAAAAAATCACTCTGTAAGACACAAAATAAATAAATAAATAAAGCATTGGGCTCACCATAACAAATGGACACGAGTACCACAAAGCTGTACTTGACAATGATCAAGCCTAATGCTTCAAGCATGTAAAGGAAGTTACTTTGCTATGGGAGAACATGGATACTACATTCTGCTCGTTGGATGTGATGACAAGCATTCAATACGAAAGGTCAGAGATACATATATTACGTCAATGTTTGATAACTTGTTTACAAACAGTGGTATTTTTCATAATTATATAACTCGTCGTCCAATATATCAAAACGGTCCAAAAGAATCTCAGTCTGAGGAAAACATTACATATATGAGACTTGCTAAGTGTCTCACATTATTCTGACAAGCTTTTGATATGAAGGTCACACATTACGTCAATGTTTGATAACTTGATTATATAACGTAACGCCCACAATATCAAAATATTGAAAAAAACTTACAGTGCTAATCACCAACGTCTTAGATTAAAGAAACTGAAAGGCTTATTGCGCTAATTGTAATTGCCAATGTATACGACATAAGCTATAAAGCTAGTTAGATTTGTGGTATATCGCGTTCTTAGCTTTTGTCGGCCCACACATAAACAAACTGTATGAAGAAATCACCATCTAAATTCAGAGTTGTTTGTGACCTCATACGAAATGATATTTGGTCAATGATGGACATATCCCAATTGTTAGTACAGGTATAGGGTGTTTTAACTTCTTCCTAAATATCACGAATTTCACGAAATAAGACGTCATTAACATTTGTAGGAGTACAATAATTTACAGCTTGGGTACATTTATTTGCAATCAAAGATAGATGTTCAAAAATGCCCGCCGATTTTTTTTTCAGGAACGTTTGCAACGTTGACGCCTTCGGCAAAAGACAAGTAAGGTAATAGATAAAAACATACTTGAGGAATTCACTCTATAATTTGTATCACTTTTGGTGTTGTGGAAGCTGGAAACACTTAGTTTGAAGTTAAATTGTTTAAAAAAATATTATTTATGTTTTTAAAACCAGTCCTCCATAAAGTTTTATCAAGATATTGAATACCGACAATATTTTAAAATCTTAATTAAATTTCATTATCAAAATAAATGAATTCTTATTTTGTCTGTATCGGACCTGTATCGCCCGCCTGGGACCAGTATTACGAACCTTTTTTTTTTACATTTAAGGAATTCCTTCACTGGAAATTTAATTTTCCATAGAAAAAACGCATTAGAAATTTAAGCAATGCTCCTTAATTTAATTGTTTTTCCTTAATCTCTATAATTCAATCCTATGGAGGATTTTAAATTCAGGAAATCTTTGAATAAGCCATAACACAGATCAGCTAAGAAGGAAGGTGTCCATTATCAGGCCCCACTAACCTTGTAAGTAATCAAGTGTTGTTACATGTGAATCATTTCAATCACATATCGACAACCAATTATAGGACTTGACATTTGACTTCAACAGACGTTAATGCATGTATTATATACGGGTATGAAGTTACTAACTATAACCTTAGTACCTTAATCGCATTATTGAGATATTCATTAACAGCGTTCTTATCCATTAAGGCGTTTAAAATGTCACAGTTCTGACTTCCACTATCACTAACAAATAATTTATTGTAGCAAAAACTAGATATCAAATGCCTATCTTTTGGTATTTTGTTTTCTTTCGTGTTTATTTTTACACAAAAAACACTTTTATGTTTTTATAATTTTTGATCGTGTTCAATTATGTTTGCGTATTCAAATGTAATTTTGACGGGGCCTTGTTTTGGTTGAGTTTGTTTGTCGTTTGATGGAATCGGGTGTTAGCTGATTTCATAAAAAATTGTAACATTGAATGCTATATTAACACAGAAAATTATATATAACCTATAGGTTATTATTTCTATGAAAGAAGTCTTTTATTTTGCAGAATTGTGCATTGAAAATTAGTCCCAATGAAAGACAACGCAAAAATTACTATGCGAAAACAATCAATTATTGCAGATTGACAAATCGTATAAAAATGGTAATTTGATTTTTTTAATAAAGTGTCAACACTCAAGCAATCTTCCAATTGATAAATCAACTAACCAAAAACATATACAAGAACTAGCCATGGGTCTGTGGAGTTTTGCCGCGATCTCTAGCTTTGCCATACATAATTTAATTTTTTTCCTACATGTCGTAATTATAACGCTACATATACAGAGTACACGTCGAACTTTAAATGTTATTTAAGAATTTTCTTAACGTAGAATATAATAATACAAGAATATTTCCTCAACAGCCTTTCGTAGATGTTTTGCTACACTGATGTATTTTGTTAAACGATTTTTTAGATCCACCATTAACATGTCCTGACATATTATCACAAGCCTCCTCTGGGGAACGAGTTCGAATCCCATGTGGGGGAATTGCTAGGTACTGACCGCTGGTCGGCGGTTTTTCTCCGGGCACTCCGTTTTTCTTCCACCAACAAACATGACACGTGCTTAAATGACCTTGATTATCAACGTCAAACAGAAAATGCCTTTGTGTATATCTAATTACAAACATTCTAAAACAAAAATATACGATTTACTACTTAAATAATTAATTTTACATTAGTTCGATTTTTTATTTACTGTTATTATTGGTTTTGTGCTGAAATGGTAATTAGCGATTCTAAAGCGTAGCATTCATTTTTTTCTTTGCCTTAATCTGACCTATTTCGGCACTCTGTTCTAGATTCCATTGAAAAGTCAAGCCGTAACATCTGATTGAGACATGGTGTCAATTGCAGGGTCCGATACCACCAACTTTGATCACATGTTGTCACTCGTGAATCGATGTATCAATCACGAGTATAAGTCGCGATTTCCTCAACAGACGCTCATAGCATCATCTCCTAGTACGTTATTAGGACGTTTCACCAATCACTATAACCAAATCATTGAGATATGTACCGTTAAATTATGAATTATATGATCCTAATTATCTAATTTCATCACATCCATGAAGTTTAAATAGTATTAAAGCGGGATACATTATGTTATATTTTCCCATAACATATATAAAATTGTCCACATATCTCGCCGATTGCGCATGAAATGTCCATTTCTGAGGACATGAAATTGGCACAGTCGTATAAACCGCAGGTATGATAAGCTAGCTTGATTAGGTGCTGTAGATCTAGGGCACAAGTCATCCAATTGTTTCCTTCGTGACTTTGATTCCTCAAATATTATCTATTCATCACAACACAACATATCATACGTATTTTCTGTTGTTGATGCTGTTGATTCTGCTGTTTTCTATATTATCTTTATAAGTTTTGTTCAATTATTTCGGGATTTTATTTTCGTGTTTGTTAAAATGCTTTTGCATTTGAACATTATATTTTCCTGATGTATCAGTCTCGCTAAAGTCTCGTTAATGCCTGTAACAATTGGTTTTGATCTGAATTTTAATTTTTCTTCTGTGTTATTTGTGTTTTGTGATACAGCTATATCTATCATCATTTTATCATGTTCAAAACACCGATGACGTTATATTGGATAATCCTTCACTACAGGAACACGTTTTGATCTATTGTAGCCTTTTAAAATGTTCGTACTAATATTCACGATATAAATACCACCATTTTCGTTTGTTTCTCCCATCTTGACTTTTTTGTCTGGATACATAAGATAATCGTTGACAGTAAAATGAACAATCGTCTGTATGTTGATGATGATGTAGCGCCATAGGCGTCCTCCGTTAATCAGCATTAGTAAACGGAAATTCTGAGATGATCCTGGAAGAGGTACATCATGGCATGATTGAACCGGTTTGGTTTGGATTAATGGTTAAATTCTTAAGGTGTAGGAGATTGAAGAAAGCTGGAATATCTGGTTTGGCGCTACAGATAACCATGCCCATGATTTTATGGTAAAATATTGCATATCACATTCCGCTTGATGATATGAAATACGATTATATTTTATTATTTGTTGATGATTACCCGATGAAAAACTGTATTTAAATAGTTTTATCTTTCTAACATATTGATTATTTCAAAAATAATATTTAGATTCTTGTTTTCACAGTGCAAGTAGTATACAATGTTAAGAGATTTTTCAAGATCACAGTTTTCCGTTCTGATACATGTATTTTGGTTACTTTTGAAAACCCGGTTAGGCGCTACAGTTAACCAGTTAGCCTAATAGTACTTTTTTATGGTAAAATGAAGAGAAAAACTCAAATAGAAAGAAAAATTGAAAGCACACTGTAACATTAGCCACTGCGAAATCAAGCTGTTTACTAAATATAATGTACTCGCACGTCGTTCCATTGTTCTTGAAGAAATATTGTATTGCTGTTAAACTAATATTTTAGTGGTTATCATATTACAACTCGTGTCGCGCTAGTAACTTTCTTACTGTATTCTCTGCAAGCCACTGATAAGGCAATAGTTGTGAATGCGTGAATTCATCGGTTTGCTAATTTGTTAAAAATCAAAATTATAATGTGAATGCGTGAATTCCTTTTTTCGCTTCGTGTTCAAAATCCGAATTATAGTCATATTTACAATAATAGAGTGACTTGACATGTCTTAATGTATTTGGAGCGCCAAAAGTCACGATTTGTTTCATAATAGAATCACTAAGACCATGTAATACGTTTACTCATCTACAGGCATTAATGTTTTAAAATAACCCACATAACATAGACGTATGAGTATTATATATAGTGCGCTGTGAGAATAGGATGCGATCCTTCGTATGACAAGTTGTCATAAACACTTATACAAAAAGCCCCTGCACGCTTCATTCGGCATCAACATATGCTTGCACGATTTTCTGATGACAGCAAAAAATTTTATGTTGTTTTAAAATAATGTGCCTTAGTGCATACTAAATACCATCCTCGTTTCTCCAGGGGTTACTATCATTACGTCATATCCAATCATGGATCTGATAAGAAAAATGGAGGCACCTTAGAAGAAACACAACTGACCAATCACAGGTCTACAGAGACTTCATTTACACAACGCCAAACTTCAAAGCAATACTGCCAACCACAGTGTACCGTTGTACAGTTATGTTGATAAACATCAAAGGATCAACGTACCTGTTTTTGTTGCCTCCAGTTTTAATATGGGATAGTCCAGGGGTGAATATAACGTCATCAAAAATTGAAATTTTGGATAGAATGCTAAAACGACTCGGACGAGTTTCCAGAATCTTTTGAAAAAACCGTGCAAAATAGTATTTCAATGTTACAATGACAGCTATACCCTAATGAAATCAGACGTGTCTTGAAGGTCTCGGATTCCGGTTTACATTTGAAAATTGGGAAAAAAGAGGCAATGGCATGTTGTGGAAGTGCTGACGTCATTGAATATTCAAGATGTTTTATCATTATATCAAATGTAAAGTCTGTTTGATTTAAGATCCTCCACCGCTGACAAATGGTATACATCTCTAGTTTGACATTTAAAGATGCTCCACCGCTGACAAATGGTATTTTTTCACTATCAAAAACAGGAGCAGACGATTTAGTATTTTTCTTCAGTTACAAAAGTTACTTACTTTACACCATTACCACCATTGGAAAGTTTGAGCTTCCACTTTAACTTCAAGTTAAAATTACAAAAAAATAATTAATTTCATCCCGAAAAAATTCCATGGCACTATATTCTACATGGAATGAAGTACTGATTGCGCATGCACCAAATGCAAAACAAAATATTTCATATTACGTTTTTTATGTTAATTAGACACATATATACACGATTAAACACCAATTCTTGTTCAAGTGATGAATATCATTTATGCTCTGTCGGCGGTGGAGCATCTTTAAGATTTCTTTTTACTGTTGATATTCATTAATTTCTGATCTTTCTACATGAAAAGAAATTTAAATTCTAATGTTGATAACTGCTATTTTGTCATCATATCACGTATATCGTCTTCCCAACATAGAATTCAATGAATGGTCAAGTCGTACTAAACATGAGTTAGGGATCATGTTTCCATTGATATAGCTCCATAATTCATGTAATTAATCCCATGTTGGCAGTCATAAATCATTGTTAGGATAATTACTTATCAATTACAGAGCATATGGCGTGACGTATGACCTCAACAAACGTACAAGTAAGACGTAGATATGTTTGCACCTTTAGCTGGGAAGTCTAGTTATACGCTGACCTAATAACATAATCATATTAATGAGGCATCAGCAGCTATGCATATTAATCAATTAAACAGTTTTAAAGCAGACCGTCATGGCCCTGTTGTGTATATGAATCTTTGAATTGACTTAATAGACTGATTTATCAGTGTGAAATTACTTGAATGGTTCAACTTTTAGACATTTTATTTTCGTGTTTGAATGTTGATTATCCTTGGTATACTATTCAGTTTTAGTCTCGATAAAATTTCACTTTGACCCGAAATTATATTTAGTAAAAGTCGTAATAATTGGAAAGGGAAATAGACAATGAAATCAAAATCATATCTTTATCAACATTCTCATTTGATATAATTAGGCATGTTAAGTATCTTTTTCTGGTTCATTTACATTAAATGCTGTTTTTTATCGCAGGATGTTTTGAATGTCGTTTACCACAGATAGTTTTTGGTACACGTTTAGCTGTATCACGAGAGGTCCTTTTTATCTTACTTGTCTGCCCTCAGAATGTAATAAGACATATAATGTTAAAGCATTATGGGATGGACGGGATGTGATTTAATGTAGAGTTTTTTATGATAAACTTCCTCACAAGAAAGCCAAGATTTACTCGATCACACCCTATTGTTTGTCACGAGTCTATTCTAGTTGACGATGCTTTGATATAGAAACACGAGCATTAGAGGAAATCCTACATAGCCTAGGTATTTATGTTGATAAGTCTTTTATCTTTAAATATATTAAATTAATTTTTATTTTGAAATTGAAAATCAAGGGCAAATAAGTGAGTTATGTGTCATTAGACACTTCAAGTCACAATGCGATTACGACAAGCATCATCAAATTGCGTGAAAGTACTAATAAACAGCTAGATGACCAATACCGCAGTATAGTCTTGTCTTTCTTACATTTTATTGTAAACATTTTTGCAAATATTACTAAATTTGTATATAGCACTGTCAGTGTTTTTTTTCGGATATCATCAGGATATGGCGCTTGTACAAGATCTTGTTCTCTCGGTTAGTCAATTTAATATATCATCATAACTTCTTTTCTTCAATGTATGGATGGATATATTACAATGAGAGTAGTCGTAATGAATTATAATTGTCTGAGAAAATGAAAATGGCTGCTTTAGGTTTCATTTTTTATTATGTGACAATTACATTTTAATTTTATGTCACAGGGAGCAAACAGGACACAGGTTTTCAATTTTAAATATTACATTTTTCAATTACATTCATGAAATATAGACAAAACACACACACACACACACACATATTAATATCGTGGTGTTTATTTTAGTTGAACAACATAGCATGCACATTATATATGTGTGCGGTATATTTCATACTCATGGATTATATTATTACAATTATATATTGTTGTCCGTCTATTATTACTTCCCACCAAACATGCTACAACCAACACCTTATTACAAGTAAATATCAATAGTTCTTATGGACACCGGAGACAAAAATATCAAACTCGTAAGATTCCAGGAGAACAACGGTGGATATTCTATCAAAAGAATACATACGCATACAAGTGTATCGGATAACTTTTGAAGAATATAGCTAAGTGAACGATTAACGCTAGGAAATCAACGTTTATAGTGATGTGAATATATGATATATGGTTTCCAATATACACAGGTAAAATTAGAAAGATATTGATTCATACTCCTCTTTTTTATTTGATGTAAATTTCGACTTTATATTCCTAAATGGTTACCACAGCTCAAAACTTCAAAAACATCATACAAAATAAATATTGTTTTAGATTCGGATTAATGTATTCAAACATAAATTCGCGATCTTGAAAATTGTAACTATTTCCTTTCCCAGTTCTCAGATTGATTTACGTCATCCATTCGCCTGGCCAAGCATTTACACTATCCACTATCATTACACATGCATACCATGTCCAGACATAATAGGCTCTGATGTAAGTTATTACAGAACATCTCCTCGGTTTCCCAGTCAAAACAAGAGTGTATCAATACAGAATATCTTCAAGTCCATCGCGGTCCTGAGACACATCAGATTTGGTTGGTTATATCTCCATAACCCACAGATCATCTTACAAATGTAGATTGTCGGAAACACAACATTTTATCACATTAGATCGCTCTTTTTATAAAAAAAATACAACCTTTTTTAGTTTAACCAGTTTCAATTAAATTCAGTGATTAATCAATAATAGGCATAGGACTGGATAAAATTAATCAAATATAAAAAAATATCTGACAAAATAAAAAAAATCACCTAAACTTCCTTTTAGCCCTAGAAGACTAGCCACTGTAAACTGACTATTATATTTTGATATTTGGGTTTTTTTTCTTTTAGCGGAACTGTTGGCCACAAGTTCAAAAAATTACAACAATACTGAAAACTCAAAAAAGCAAAACAAATACTGTGTAAGAAAAACAAGTCTGAAATGTGTCATTGTATTATAAGGACTTAAATGTCTAAAATTCAACAGGGGGTCAGTGGAAATGTCGACATTGACGTTAGACCAAGTCACACCTACATCTAAAACTATTCATTTCCTTAACAACATTGACAAGGCACTGAACCCGGAAAATTTCAATACACGTGTTGTTTATAACGTTTTTCTATATTCGACACAGTTCTGTAAAGTATACTGAACACTAGGCCGATATTTCGGCCGAATTCTTGCCCGGATATTGGGAACCAATATAGATTTTACAACACTTTGTATTTTTGCATGGTGTTTTTCATTGAAGACAGTTCTTAGTGTATGCTATGTTACAATAATCCAAATGAAATAAAAGTCACAATATTATATTGAATTATTTTTTTCGCGTTATAAGAAATTCTAAAACTTGGCTGTACCTAGCACTAATTTCATTGTTTGATATTTTAGGCAGTATTTGAAACAATTTGGTATTTATTATTAGAATATGTAAATGAAACAATCGAAAAACAAATTATCGTGAAATTTAATTTATTATGATATCACATCAAAGTAACGATATTCAGGAATAAAAAAAAATGAAAATAAAGTAGCACGGAGTTTTCATTTCTTCAGACAATTCAATAATTCTGATATAGTTGTAAACTGTAAATTCATACACCGCATAAAGTATTATACCATAGTGATCTGATATGAATGACACGCAGGAATTCACTTATCTCCGCTTCAAGACTGCATCACTGAGTCTGCATTATTGAACCCAGCGACACATTAAGACGTAATCGTGTAAACTTTCTTTTGTATCAGAAGTACTCATACAAACTCCTAGGGTTACAAAGATTACACCTATATCCAATTACCTGCTACTTCACAGGAATTGAACCCTGCCACAAACTAGGATGCGATAAATATTGTATTCTTTGGTTTGGAAAGTTCTCATATGAATCCGTTTCTTTTGAGCTATATTTTAAACGTCTCCTACCTTCTTCACTCGCAATTTTAATGAAGGCCTTTCAACTTCTACAATGTGTCCTGAACTATTCAAATTACAGGCAAAAATGCAGCATCTTTGTATACTGTAAACCACAATTTTTTGGGAGTGCTAAGTTTTGCGATTTCCATTTCGAAAGAAGTACGAAAAGTTAACGTTCGTGGATTTAAAAATGCAATGGAAAACCCTGTCAATATTAATGATGTAGTTTTGTATCGCGGAGATACACTTTCGATAATTTATTTGGATAACGAAATTCGCGAAAATAAATCGTGAAAAACCAGATATTATAAATACAATATTATAGAGTGGGGGTACGTAATTTCGCACACTTTTGGCATTGATTTTAATGAATTTCAAATACTTTCATTCCGAACCAAAAAGGCTGGACTTACATCGGCAGATGTACAAGTGCTTCACAACACACGAGTATGTAACCGGATATGCGCAGACGTATCACTGCGCACGGGAGCTGTTATTAACTTGAGGTTAACATGTAGTTGAACGGGTTTGGGGGACGTAATTTCGCACACCCCTCAAACTTTCTTGTTTTTGGAGAAAATAATTATTTTCAAACATTTCATGGACCAACAACATCATAAACAAAGATTAAGTACAGTTCCAATCTTGAAATGACATCAAAACACAATTATATTTCTAAATGAAAAAGTGACATTTCGCCGCCATTTTCGTTACGAAAAACGACCGCTCCCCATAGTAAACAATGTAAACGAGGTCAAGAAAGTCATAGCGTGTCCGCAGAAAATATCTGTTTTCCGCTTATATTTGATGGATTTTCATACGGGTTTCGATATATTCTAAAAAAGGATAGTTTCTCTGCATATTTGTACGTGAATCAGTTATTTATCACCCAGAATTATTTTATGTCAAGTGGTTTATTTTCTATAAATTTCTTTACTGAGATAGGCCGTATTGTTTCGATTTCGTTTTTTCAAAACAAACTTATCCTGAAAAGTTTAACTAAATATGACAAAATCACAGTGAGAGGCCTCCTTTAGTCACAACATAAACAACAGAGCAAATCGTTCTGGCATTTAAAGGAAGATCGCGAAAAATCGTCAGGTGTGCGAAATTACGTACTGTGCGAAATTACGTACCCTCACTCTAATTTATTTCAAAATTTGCAAATGGTTACCGCACACAACTAATGGTGTATGACGTTTTGATAACGACTACAGTATTATTTCTAGAAGACCTACTATCTATTACCAGGAAATAGGATGACTAGTTACAAGATGGTGAGTTATCACAAAATGGTCAACAACTTCGGTAGTGACAATCCGTACAATGCAAATACATGTATGTAGCAAATATGTTGTTATGCATCTGTTGTCAAAGAAATTGAACCTGTCATTCTTTCTTAATTGACATTTAGAGTTGTCATTGTTGAGAATTTACTATGCATGAAAAGTTGCATTTGTCTGAGATAAATTTGCCCCGTAAATAAAATATATGGTACATGTATCGTTTAGTGGATGTGATATATATAAATGCTTTTATAAGGAAAAAATGCTTCACTTCTCGTCATATTTATTTTGGTGATATTATTTGGCGGTAATGAGGTAAAACGAAGTGTAAATTATCTAAAATGTTTTCACAAAAATGAAAATTGAAGTGGAGTTCAACTGTTATAGAAAAATAATATAATGAAAATTGACATGGTTGCTTTTATTCAGTCAATTTGCAAGAAAACCGAACGACGACTTTTCAAGATAGAACATTTTAGCAACATAAAGACCTTTGTTTATCATTGATAAAGTCTTTATCAGAATTTTTTCTAGTTGCAATATAGCCTAGATGTCAATACTTTAAGTTTTAAAATTAATAACAGGGTTTAATCGATAGACATCTAACATAAAATAGCAATATAAGTTTCATCGGGTTATTAATGTTATTATCTTTAAAACTAATAAAATAATTTATTCATAACTTCAAAGTTTTGAAAAGGTTTATGCTGGATCCTTTAAAATGAACACAAACAACGGAGAGAAAGGTGAGCAGATATACCTTGAAGTTCATGACATTGTAATAGTCACGAAACCCTACAACACCCTCCGCAATAGCCTGGTAAAAAGCAGGGAAACAAAACATCAAAAGACATGTGTAGGGACGGCGACATTTTTATATATATTTGAACATTCGCAAGGTCTGAGAACAAACAGTCTATGTACCGATATCCAAATAGGACCATTTTACATAGTAATAAAACAGACGTAAAAATAAACACAGAAAATATACCGCGCTTTGTGTCATTATAAAATCTAGATATTTTAAAATAATTTCTCATTTTGATAATGCCTTACGACAAAGCATTGTGACTTGAATATCTTATGTAGGTCACGCTCAAATTATCTTGTTTCTCTTTCAGGGAAGATTAATCAGGTTATCCTGGATAGTATCGTGTGACAAACTATATGGTGTAATTAAATAAAGTTTCACTTCCTGGAAAGGACAGTTACCATAAAGAATTAAATCAATTCTATATTTAAGCAACTGCTGCCCACTCCATCCGTTTCCGTTATTTTCTTGCATAATTTTGTGTGACCGTTGAAACTGAAGCTCCTGATAATGGTTCTTTAGAATAATGTGACTAACTTCACTTTGAGCATTGACGAAAAAAATTTTATATTCGTCGAATTTTATTCTCGAATGTCGTCATCATACAACTTACATCAAAGCAGGTTTGTGGTGTTTTTTTATAATGACCTTTAAATCCCCGAACTTCTGCTACATGTATTTGTTTGATAAATGATACTCTCGATAAATTATAATTTAAGTTTTCATTTGTAACAACTTTTTTAAGTAGTTTTTTTTTCCAAAGTGTCTTTGGCTGACGTGAATACAAATTGTCACGAAATTCAACGACAATGCGCGAACGCGAATTCAACGACAAAGTGCGAATGTTAATTCAACCACAGAGCGCGATCGTTAATTCAAAGACAGAGCGCGAACTCGACTTCAACGACAGAGCGCGAACGCGAATTCAAATCCATGTATATGAATTTACGATTGTCAGTCGGAGTCATTTGATCGCAAATTGTTTCTATGTTTTGACGAATATATTGAATATAACGAAGATGCAAAATATTGTATAGGATGAAGGGGATTCATAGTAAGTTATAATAATTAATGTTGATTAAACCTTATGCCACATTTTGTAATTGTTGAAGCCAGCTGAGCGCAGAAAGCAAATAAAAAAATATAATGTCTGCATCCTCGAAGTTGTACTTTGCATTTGCTGTTGGTGGTGAAGAGAACGCTTAATCCTCCGAACTACATATTTAAATATTATATCTTATTAGATTTTTGGTTAGAATCAATATTTGCTGTTATATTCATTTCATATGGAATTTTGTTTTATTGCTTTTTTAGCGATTTGCACTGGAAACCAGTGCCAAACTCCAGTGCGCTCCGTTTATCATGCCCTGTTGGTAGCCTAATCATGTGCGTGACCAGCGATGATGTATAAGGATAAGAATTGTATTACCTAATGGTCATGGCTATTGTCATAATCTCACCTACATCGCAAATATACTGCTGTGTATTGTGATTGATAATGTACTTCATCCCAGGCTGTCTGTCGTGAGTCCTTGTTGAGATAATGACGTATCAATTACAGAGCATATGGCGTGACGTGTGACCTCAACAAACGTACAAGTATGACGTAGATATGTTTACACCTTGAGGTTACGTTTCTGATCAGACCATGACCCAATAACGTATTGGTAAATTAAAATGTTATAGCTTTGACAACAGATATGAACTTCAGTAACTACTCGAATAAACGAATGGTTACAGTTATGAAAAATATAGATTAAAATAAAACGCTTGATTTTCGTATAGCTAACTGATATTACTGGCCAGCATTGTCTTTTGTTGCTTATGTCCTAATTGGGTTTTTTTTTTTTGTGTGTGTGTGTGTGTGTGTGTGTGTGTGTGTGTGTGTGTGTGTGTGTGTGTGTTTTATTTATTTATATATTTATTTAGTTGTTTTGTTCTCCTATGAATGTATGTTTGTTTTTCAAATATTGTCTGTTTGTCAAAGAGTTATACATATATACAGAAATACTGTGCTTGTTTAGATTGCCATTGATATACTATCTTACATATATATATATAACAAATTCTTATCCACATTAATTGACTCAACTTATAGCATTTTCCCCATTATGGTTATCCAATACTAAGTTTCCATCAGATTGCCTCTTTATAAGAGTTTATAGAATAATAATAATCAACCATTCTAATTAAAATTACATAATTTTACATCAGAGAGCCTGAAAACAGACAATATATTTTTTTTTCTTTTGTAACTGTCATTTTGTCTTATTGTGTTGCTTTTGTATGTCTTATAAAATATTTTGAAAATGAATAAAAAATAAATTTTAAAAAATGTTATAGCTTTGCTGTATATATACGATAACAGGTATTAATCACGTATAAATTCTTCCATACAAAGACATATTAAGAGAAAGCTTTTTATGTCGTTTGATAAGTTCATTGTTAGGACCAGAAACATATAATGAAATAATATGCATACCATAAATAAGTATGCCGTAAGTATCATAAGTAAAGCACTTAAATCTAAATAAAAATCTAAATCAAAGTCCATGAATTATTGGTCTTTGGGATAATTTGTTAATCCATGTTAAACTTAATTTGCATTGCAATTTCGAATCTCAAAATGATCTTGATCGGAGAGTTTTTTGTGACCAAAAAAATGCTAATAAATATTGCAAGTGGCAACCATGTTATACATAGGATTTTAATTGTTTGCAGAGTATTCGCGAAGACTGATTGTCCAGACGTAATTATACAACCATCTCTTCACCTATCAAGATATTTGATTTCGAAGATCTGTATTTTCCCCCGTGTACTCCAGATTTCCTCTTTAACCTTACATGAACTTGAGGAGGTAGTCTCACACACCCAAAACGTCCCCTAAGTCAATATCATTTATACTTGCTCTATCAAGTAGATATATTGTTACATTTTTTCTCAAAGTTTTGAAGAACTCGAACCCGCCACTTCTTTTCTATTGACAATCACATTTTTCAGTTGTTAAGCATTTTCCTTACATGAAAAACCTAACATTCGCCTGAAGTAAATTCGTCCTATAACTAAAAATCTTTGAATCTCTAGTTCGAGTAATCTGATCAAATTTCATTTCAGCTTTAGCCTTACTCGTTCAACGCTAACGAATTAATTATTGACATTTTAAATTGTTTTCGTGGTTGCAGATTCCGATCACCTATGGTTATAACGTCTGTCATTAAAATTACCGGTGAGACTTACATGTAATTAACATATCAGTTGTTATCTATACTGTCTACATAACCTATTCGGTTTTAACATCTGTATGTGTTTCTGTTAATCACGTCTATATTATCCAGATGGACTGTTTAGTCTGTGGGTAATGAGGTTGTTGTTTAGGTTGTGTTGACGGTATTACACCAACCAAATTTGACGTGTCTCAGGACCGCGATGGACATGATGATTCTCTGTATTGATAGACTCTTGTTTTGACTGGGAGACCGAGGAGATGTTCGGTAATAAGTTACACCAGAGCTTGTTTTGACTGGGAGACTGAGGAGATGTTCGGTAATCAGTTACACCAGAGCTTGTTTTGTCTGGACATGGTGGACATGATGTAGAAATTGCTCCAGAGTGTACAAGAATACAGATAATATCTGCATGGCTAGGAAAAAGGTGCTCTATAGTGTAGCAAAATAGACTTCAACAATTACGTATAATGATGTACTTAAATTATAGAATTTGTGCTGGGGGATTATTAGAAATTAGTTACTAATTGCATATTTTCTTTTCTGATGGGAAGAAATCAAATCCTACATAGTAATGTATTATCACAGGTGTTCGTTTCTAATATAAGTATAAGTATATAATAGCTTAAAAAGAGAAAAAAATAGTTTCCAAGCCGGAATAAAATTGTAACTTTATTTGCCAACAAACTCTGGACATTATAGTGAATAAAAAAAATAAAAAATCTTGGTTGAGAAAATATAAATCATAATTTCAGGTTAGAAAATGGAACATCGCCATATCGAAGACGAAACATTTATAAAATAAGTTCGTAATATTTTACAAGGTGGAGATGAAAAAAATGAAATCTTTAGACACACGAATATAACGGTCCACAATATAATATAAATGTAACGAAACGTAAATAAAATTAAAAAGACATGTCAGCAAAGTATTACACACACAGATTACACTTCTTCTTTGCAGTATCATCACAGTTGTTCTATTTCTTAACCTAGCCTCAAGATATATACATATGTTGCTTCACCTAAGGAGATTTCTTTGATGAACGTACTTAGTGTGGTATCGCCACCGTTATCTAGCTGCCGTGTTTCATGACCAACATATCTATTCTTCTTCGTGTTAGGTTATCCTTCATGAAACTAACATTTTTCAGCCAAATAAAGCCCCTTTAAGATTCGAAATCGTTAATGTTCCTAAGTTCTTTAAAGATAAAAATGATGACCACCATATTGCATAATTTTCAATATCACGAATATTGTGAGCTTAATTTTTTGCCTCATTTTTTACTTATCATCGTTAATTGTGAATAATGATCTTGGTTCAACAGATGTCCGTTATAACATATGTTGTTTTGATCGGACAGTGTGGGGGCTAGGGCATTCCGTTAATTAACATTGGCCGACGGACAAGGAGATACGTTACATTAATGATAACAGTGTTTTGACGAAACTCTAGAGATGTTCTGTAATGATGTGCACCATATGTTGTGTGTATTGTAAATCAGGTCTTGGTGTTCAATGCAAGTATGATATAGGTATTTACTGACCATAGCTCGGTGCTTTAATTTTCGAAAACGTAGATTTGTTATCTTCCTATCATAGACAATTTCGTTAGTACTGCCATATCTAATATCTCAGATAAAAAAAGGTGATGTTTAGAAATGATAATATTGACGCTTGACTAGAACACACTTACCTGCATTCAGTTCATGAACAGTGTTGTCCTAAATATAAACTTTTGTTGTTTGTTTTTGTTTGTTTGTTGTTGTTGTTGTTTACTCATATATCTGACACAGATTTTGTAATGTACACTAAGGCAGATCATTCGATCAATTTCTTGGTCGGATAATAGTTTACCGAACCTTATAATGCATTAAACGATTTCAAAACCTGCACTGCTAGTTTTCGAGTATATTACCAAACTACACATGACATCGGTAATAGTATTCTAATAATTTGTAGATTAAATGTTCTCCGCTAAATTATTATGTCTGAATTGAGGTAAAACATAAATTGTTTGGTTTCTTCTTTAAAAGTTGAGATTTTGATAAAAAATGTCTTTATAAGGGAACAGAAATGTGTTTTGATGAAAGTCATACAAGTTTATCTTTGCATACAATCACACATTTGAGTATGTATTCTTCTTATCTAAAATGTGATTTTAGACAGCGAAAATGCTTGCCATTAGTATTCTACGTTACTGGGTCGAGATAACCTCCAGTTTGATCTAAATTAATCACATAATATGGTGTTATGAAGATTATAGAGTCAAAGGAAGCTGGAAGTAGTTCAGAAATTGCATTTTCTAAAACTACACATTGGCACTGCGCTAGTAGTCTCTTGAAAAAAAGAATTCCCAATAAAGAATAGTGCATATTTGTACTTTTATTGTTTTCGACAATACAGCTTAATTATCTAATACATATTTGTATGTTGGAAAAAGACACTCCCGAATTCAAGTAACAGTTTCAGCATTGTGACAAACAATAATGTAGCCATATATCTATTTGTGTGGGAAGTTGTCATATGGACTAAATGTGGAATTATATTAAAATAAACCCTTCCTACAATAGTTATGTACTAATTGTTCGTCAACAAAGACATTCGAGACAAATTTAACTTTTGCGAACTAGGCCTTAGACAGTACCAAATTATTATTGTGTTCAAGACAAAATACATGTACTCAAATAACCTGAAAAGGAAATAAAAATACAACTGTAAAACTTTGTTGTTTTTATCTTTATTAAAGTGTTTGCTTACTAGATTCAAATTACCAATTTATCAATATTCGATTGAATTCAGACAATTTTAATACACATGCGGAATACCTAGTTATGACGTGTAGCCTCGGAGCTGAAACCTTATAAAATCAGACATGTCTTGAAGGGCCTGGATTCCGGTTTTCAGTTGGAAAGGTCCTTCCGTTGAGAACAACAAGAAGCCGTGGAATGTTGACGGATAATATTTCACTTTCGCCTTAACCTCAGACTCCATTAAGCGGGCAGCATACATGATGCCTTCATCACGTAATACATCGTACTGGGAAGCTACGACATAGGCGTTACAGACGCCATTTAGATTTGTCTGAGTCATTGGTGAAACTGTTGTATTCGTAAGAATATCTTTAAATTTCTCAATAGAATCAAAGTCGTAGGTGTATTCAGTTGAAGTTTTTCGTTTCGTTATATTTAAATACTGCGGAAAATACAATTCACTGTTTACGTATTTTGATATCGTAGAGTGACGAATTTCCGGTGCTGCGTGAGAATTCCGCACGAGATTGGATGTGTAAATTGTTGAGATTCCGGTGTACAGCAACCACTTCTGTATTTGTCGTCTTGGTGACGTAATGCCGCTGATGACGTCAGCGTTATCTATGTACGATGGGATGTGAAGATCCAGTAGTTGTAGTGCTGGACTTATCAGAACCTGCATGAAGATTTTCTTTCTGAACTTTTGAGCAACTGCTGCTGCCATGTTCCCACCTGAACCATCGCCGCCGACCATCACGTGATACTTGTCTACCGAAAGTCCACTTTTGCCCAGGAGGATCTGATACATGACCTTTTCACAGTCTCTATAGGGTTCCGGGAAGTGATAACTGGGTACTTTCTTATATCTGAAAACAAAACAAATTAATACCCATGAATATAAGTTTATTTGCTTATCCTGAATTCGGTTCATTCAATTGACTTGCGGAAAATGGTAATCCTCGGCCAAATACTAAAGCAGTTTTAAAAAGCGTCATACAAAGTGTACATACATTTTATACAAACGTCTCATCGCGATATTCAAAAAGTGAAATGAGGACAAAAAAGGGGATTTTGATTTAATTTTTTATATTTACTTTAGGTTATATACTTCGTATACATTGCTGTAGGAGAAATTCGGGGTGACATAGACAGACCAGTTTGTATTGTGGGAGAAATTCGTGGTGACATAGGGTGACCAGTTTGTATTGTGGGATACATTCGTGATGACATAGACTGACCAGTTTGTTTTGTGGGAGAAATTCGTGATGACATAGGCTGGCCAGTTTGTTTTGTGGGAGAAATTCGTGATGACATAGTCTGACCAGTTTGTATTGTTGGAAAATTCGTGGTGACATAGACAGACCAATTTGTATTGTGGGAGAAACTCTTGGTGACATAGACTTACCAGTTTGTATTGTTGGAGAAATTCGTGGTGACATAGACTGACTCGTTTGTATTGTGGGATACATTCGTGATGACATAAACTGACCAGTTTGTTTTGTGGGAGAAATGCGTGATGACATAGGCTGGCCAGTTTGTTTTGTGGGGGAGAAATTCGTGGTGACATAGACTGACTAGTTTGTATTGTGGGATACATTCGTGATGACATAAACTGACCAGTTTGTTTTGTGGGAGAAATGCGTGATGACATAGGCTGGCCAGTTTGTTTTGTGGGGGAGAAATTCGTGGTGACATAGACTGACTAGTTTGTATTGTAGGAGAATTTTGTGATGACATAGGCTGACCAGTTTGTATTTTGGGAGAAATTCGTGGTGACATAGACTGACCAGTTTGTATTATGAGAGAAATTCGTGGTGACATACTGACCAGTTTGTATTGTGGGAGAAATTCATGGTGACATAGACTGACCAGTTCGTTTTGTGGGAGAAATTCGTGGTGACATATATAATCCGGTTTGTTTTGTCGGAGAAATTCGTAATGACATAGACTGACCAGTTTGTTTTGTGGTAAAAATTCGTGGTGACATAAAGACAGACCAGTTTGAATTGTGGGAGAATTTCGTGATGACATAGACTGACAAGTTTGTTTTGTCTGAGAAATTCGTGGTGACATAGACAGACCAATTTGTATTGTGGGAGAACTTCGTGGTGACATAGACCGATCAGTTTCTTTTGTAGGAAACATTTGTGGTGACATAGACAGTCCAGTTTGTTTTGTGGGAGAAATGCGTGATGACATAGGCTGGCCAGTTTGTTTTGTGGGGGAGAAATTCGTGGTGACATAGACTGACTAGTTTGTATTGTGGGATACATTCGTGATGACATAAACTGACCAGTTTGTTTTGTGGGAGAAATGCGTGATGACATAGGCTGGCCAGTTTGTTTTGTGGGGGAGAAATTCGTGGTGACATAGACTGACTAGTTTGTATTGTAGGAGAATTTTGTGATGACATAGGCTGACCAGTTTGTATTTTGGGAGAAATTTGTGGTGACTTAGACTGACCAGTTTGTATTATGAGAGAAATTCGTGGTGACATACTGACCAGTTTGTATTGTGGGAGAAATTCATGGTGACATAGACTGACCAGTTCGTTTTGTGGGAGAAATTCGTGGTGACATATATAATCCGGTTTGTTTTGTCGGAGAAATTCGTAATGACATAGACTGACCAGTTTGTTTTGTGGTAAAAATTCGTGGTGACATAAAGACAGACCAGTTTGAATTGTGGGAGAATTTCGTGATGACATAGACTGACAAGTTTGTTTTGTCTGAGAAATTCGTGGTGACATAGACAGACCAATTTGTATTGTGGGAGAACTTCGTGGTGACATAGACCGATCAGTTTCTTTTGTAGGAAACATTTGTGGTGACATAGACAGTCCAGTTTGTTTTGTGGGAGAAATTCGTGGTGACATAGACAGACTAATTTGGTTTTTTGGGGGAGAAATTCGTGATGACATAGGCTGACCAGTTTTATTGTGGGAGAAATTCTTGATGACATAGACTGGCCAGTTTGTTTTGTGGTAGAAATTCGTGTTGACATAGACAGACCGGTTTGTTTGGGAGAGATTCGTGGTGACATAGGCAGACAAGTTTGTTTTGTTTATTAAATATACATTTTGGTTGATCGACATACAAAGGGAGCCTACTTCGATCACTGGCCACCAAACACGCTATATTGGTTGCGATCAGTAATTACTATTGGTAGAATTATTACCATTTGCACCATTGGATGACAACGTTATTTGAACGAATCTTGGTATACCAATGGTGGCATACATTGTATTTGTCAAAAGGACCTACGGTAAACCAACCCGTGACACTATGGAGAAACGGAACATGACAAACACTCAGGTGCTAATAGCAGTGGTTGTTTTGGGTCAACAGATACATTCCAACAGTGTAGTTTCTCCCATTTATGGTCAGATTTAGAGGAAAAACTGCCGCGACAACATCTAGACGTGGACGTCGCCATCTTGAAATTAAGTAATTACTGAACTTATCAACGCTAACATCTTTCTAGCTCTAGACCGTTTGAAGTTCAGTTGGCGATGGTTTATTTTGTTGGTTGACGTTGGTACCATTGCTATACCATTGGTTATTATTTCTAATTATAAATGTTCACGATTGAAAAATTGTGTGATAAACTCCATACAAGTTGGTTAAATCGGTGATGTTTACACACCCTAGTATGTAAAAACTTACAGCGCCTCTTATTGGTCAATTCGAACCCCTCTTGATTCCGATTGGATTCAAACTTCGGACTATTTTCCGTAGCGTATTTTCTTTAAATTACAATGTACATTTCTGATTTACTGTAAAACAGAAAGTTGCTTATGCATAGTATTAAAAACAGAATATTGACTCTATATTAATATATATTTAGGCACTATATTTTATGGCGGAAAGATATGATGTAGTGTATGGTGGTAGGTTTCCCTGAATATTGAAGAGAAACAAATTACTTCCATGGTATAAATACTGAGTAACGTTAGGGGATAAATAGTTTCCCCAACATGTGACTGTTATTTGTCATGTTTATCAAACTCTCTATAGTTACTTTTCAAATTTCCACAAGACACTCGCTAAACCTCGTGTCTTTTTTTATTTGAAAATTAACATTCTTGATAAACATGATAAAGAACAATTCTTAGTAGGGGAACCTCTATATACCAATGGGAAGTCTACGATACCAATGAATTTACTCTGAACGCATCCATAGATAATGGAGATAATTAATCCCGGTATGATTTCCGAAGACTGTTGGAAACCTCGAGAAGTTCCGAATGTATACATTTGTTATACTTACTCTGGTGCCACAATGACGACTCCTGTCTTGTTCGCTAGTTGGGTCAGAAAGGCAGTGTAACTGTCTGTAAATTTTACAATATATTCATTATATACTAATTAGTGTAAATATTTATTAAAATTTCAATCCATTTACAAAAACCATGTCGCTAATATTTCATTTAATCTTTATAACTAAGTAGATACAATGTAGCAGAAGACTTAAATAGATGATATTCAAATCACTGTATTGATTGGATGTAAGCTAACATGCGCATTCCGTTTGGTTATATTTTATCAACAAATAATTAATTTACGTACTAACGGTCAGCCAAGTCCAGCCCCCTCCATGTATATACACAAGTGTGGGGTGTGCCACCCTGTCTGAGCGTGTGGGCTTAAATACACGAACTGGTACATCATGTATCGTATGGTCAAATACCTAGAAAAAAATGATAATATTAAGTCTGCAGTCACCACGAATGTTTATATAATTTTGTTCGCGTCTTTCATTCATTCATTCATTCATTCATTCATTCATTCACTATTCATTCATTCATTCATTCGTTCATTATCAGTTATTTATTTATTTATTCATTATTTGTTTACGTATTTAACAGTTTTCTATTTTGTATCTGTTTATATAATTTTATTATTCACTTGTTTATTAATTTGTTTATTTAGTTATTCAAACCTGCACATCTTCACTGTGTGACGTTATTCTAGTGCTTCCCACCAAACAACGGAATGTGGTATCCACCAAAAACTGAACCGGTGCTCCAAAAGGTATGCCGAAGTATAGAAAAACGTCCAACTAAAAACAAGACAGATATAGTTAGTTTGATAATGATAGAACTTCTAGAACCAACATAGATGCTGTTCGGTAGGGGATGACAGTACTAATAAGTCATTTTGGTGTCTTTCAATTAGAAACACGTTAGAAAGATGGTTTGGTGTCATATATTTAAAGGAAGAACCACTCGGAAAAGAGATTTCTCGTGTCAGCTTTGAAAAAAATTAATAAGCGTGGTTACTTCATGGAGAAAATGGTCCATTTATGTAGATGAATGGAGGGCAAAAACATTTTCCTATCTATTAGAGTTACTCCTCTTTATTCCTACATGAATGGAAGAATAGAGACAGAGAAAAGAAGAAGAATGAATAAGTTATGGTAATAATGGTAGGAACTGACTATCGTCAGAAAATAATTGGTGATCTGGCATGAGTAAGTGAAACGAGATCACCACTGGGGTTTGAGATATGACATTCTCGAAACTATCCTTGACATTATATCCACCCGGCCCTGGACTACATGTACATGTATGTATCTCATAGTAAAATTGAAGGTACCAGAAGACACAGCTAATTTGATCGTTTGATTTACATCAAGGGTATTGTATAACGGTACACTGAAATTGACTATGTGGCTTTGAAGTTGGGCGTTGCTCTCTTAATTTGTGTTCTTCAAAGGAAGTCACTATGCAGGCCTGTAATTGTTCGGTTATCTTTCTCCCGAACTGCCTCCAGTTTTACTATGAGATAGTCCAGGGGTGGATATAACGTCAGTTATAGTAATCCCTGGAGAATGCCGATATGAATGTTCTTTTAGAGGAATTAATACAACTCACCAAATGATTTGATAAACGACCGATTTCGTCGAGAATCCTGACCTTAGTCTGATCCGGAATGTCAGGTGGGATGGGTCGGTTGATGACCACGTGGACCCTATAGGTAACACCCACCATGAGTAAAGACCACACAAGTACACTGTAGCGTAACATGCTTCTTATCGACTTTAAAAGTTCACTGTCATGTTTTGTTTTGTTTTTCTTTTTTTCTTTTTCCTAGTCTTTATGTTGTTTTTCGTCGTCTTAGCAGTCAATGAAGTTAAAGGCGTGTACAGTTTTATATGAGAACCTGGATGTTCCAAGACAAAACAACCTCTATGGCCAGTGCCTTGTACTTGTAAACGTGAGATTCGAACACACTTCCTGTAGTAAAGGGCCAAACTCAGTGACTACAGCCTCAGCTGAAACAAAAATTATCCTATTGCATTATAACCATTAACATTGTCGTATTGTTTTCGTTCTGTATACGTAATTCTTGATCAAGATAATAATGCCATTATTAGTACATAATAACTACTAGTATAATATCATACAGTTGTGTAAAAAAAACTATTAATATTTATATGATATATTTCCCTACACCTCCTCCATACACACACCATTACCTACTCCAAACCTACACCTCCTCCATACACACACCATTACCACCTCCAAACCTACACCCCCTCCATACACACACCATTACCTACTCCAAACCTACACCTCCTCCATACACACACCATTACCTACTCCAAACCTACACCTCCTCCAAACACACACTTTTACCACCACCAAACCTACACCTCCTCCATACACACACCATTACCACCACCAAACCTACACCTCCTCCATACACACACCATTACCACCACCAAACCTACACCTCCTCCATACACACACCATTACCACCACCAAACCTACACCTCCTCCATAACACACCCATTACCACCACCAAACCTACACCTCCTCCATACACACACCATTACCACCACCAAACCTACACCTCCTCCATACACACACCATTACCACCACCACCAAACCTACACCTCCTCCATACACACACCATTACCACCACCAAACCTACACCTCCTCCATACACACACCATTACCACCACCAAACCTACACCCCCTCCATACACACACCATTACCACCTCCAAACATACACCTCCTCCATACACACACCATTACCACCACCAAACCTACACCTCCTCCATACACACACCATTACCACCACCAAACCTACACCTCCTCCATACACACACCATTACCACCACCAAACCTACACCTCCTCCATACACACACCATTACCACCACCAAACCTACACCTCCTCCATACACACACCATTACCACCACCAAACCTACACCTCCTCCATACACACACCATTACCACCACCAAACCTACACCCCCTCCATACACACACCATTACCACCTCCAAACATACACCTCCTCCATACACACACCATTACCACCACCAAACCTACACCTCCTCCATACACACACCATTACCACCACCAAACCTACACCTCCTCCATACACACACCATTACCACCACCAAACCTACACCTCCTCCATACACACACCATTACCACCACCAAACCTACACCTCCTCCATACACACACCATTACCACCACCAAACCTACACCTCCTCCATACACACACCATTACCACCACCAAACCTACACCCCCTCCATACACACACCATTACCTACTCCAAACCTACACCCCTCCATACACACACCATTACCACCACCAAACCTACACCTCCTCCATACACACACCATTACCACCACCAAACCTACACCTCCTCCATACACACACCATTACCACCACCAAACCTACACCTCCTCCATACACACACCATTACCTACTCCAAACCTACACCCCTCCATACACACACCATTACCTACTCCAAACCTACACCCCTCCATACACACACCATTACCACCACCAAACCTACACCCCCTCCATACACACACCATTACCTACTCCAAACCTACACCCCTCCATACACACACCATTACCACCACCAAACCTACACCTCCTCCATACACACACCATTACCACCACCAAACCTACACCTCCTCCATACACACACCATTACCACCACCAAACCTACACCTCCTCCATACACACACCATTACCTACTCCAAACCTACACCCCTCCATACACACACCATTACCTACTCCAAACCTACACCCCTCCATACACACACCATTACCTACTCCAAACCTACACCTCCTCCATACACACACCATTACCTACTCCAAACCTACACCTCCTCCATACACACACCATTACCACCACCAAACCTACACCTCCTCCATACACACACCATTACCACCTCCAAACCTACACCTCCTCCATACACACACCATTACCACCACCAAACCTACACCTCCTCCATACACACACCATTACCACCTCCAAACCTCCTTATTATACATAAGTACATCTACAACATATATAGCAATATATATACGTGTTTAATGTTTACAATTTAATGTAGTAAGAATACATTTGATGTACAATCTGTGCTATAGCTCATTCGGATCATTCACATTAATGTATATCTTACAATGAATCCAACTTAAACTATGCTTCCTATTACATAAATTATTATTATTCTCAGTAGTATCTGGTCAGGCCATAGATCGGTTGTTTTTCTCCGGAAACCCTTTCGTTAGCTATCAAAGCAAATGTATCCTTTGTCAATAGGACATATTCATACATTTGTTAAAAGCAGTTTAAATTTCAACCAAATAACAATCAGAAATAAATACATACCACGTGTAAACAGTCAGTGTTTGTCCGGGTCCGTCCATGAGCTCCTGTCTCCGGCCTCTGATCACACGAACACTTGATGGTGTTATCTAGTTTCGATATCGTGTATACTTAATACTTGTATATGTTGGAACACGTTGTTTAGATAATCTAACTAGATATACTGTAGGAATGAACAGGACAGATAAAAGGTATGCACTGTAACATACAGACAACCGTGAAAAACGGTATCGATGTGTTTTGAGAATTAGTGTCCAAATTACTATATAAGACTTAAATGATTTATGCAATTTTTAAAGAGTATTTTATTATTTAATTTAAAAAAATGATTCATAATTCAAGATCTACAGTGCATTTGTCTGTAAATCAAGTCGTTTTTGTATACATTTATGAAATAAGCTTTAAATTAACATTTGATAATCATGTTCAAGTTATGTTTTTTATCAGAGTAAGGCCTGTATCCAGGACTTTCACATATGAAGGGAGACAACTCCAACAACCTAGTAATACCAGTACAAACAGAATACATAGTGTCCCTCACACAGACTACGATCCATTCGACATCACCACTTTTATACTTTTTTAAAAAGAACATTCTTTTACATTACAGGCTTCAAACAGAGAAAAAAACTTGAATTTGGCATTTATAATTAATCCAATTCTTATTTTTAAATTGGGGCATTGATTAGCTTTAGTTGTTTTTTTTTAGATAGCAAAAACAATTATAGATTTTGGGACTTTTTTTGGAACTAGTCTATCTATCATTCGGGATATAGAAGATCTTACGCGAGTGGCTATGTACTATGTAATTTCATATTACGTAACCACGAGTGTAAGATTATATTTATCACATAACAAGTATTTATGAAAATATCTAAACAAAACTTTTAATTTCGTTTCAATATGGGAGTGACGAAATCTGGCTCGGATTTGACGTTTTGGCTACCAAGATAATGGTGCAACGTCATATAAATATTATTGATAATTACGTCATTATTACCTGTGATGTCACAAACACATTATTACGCGTATGACATAGCTATGTCATAAAGTTAGAATAGATATCAAATGCCCTCAATCTAACTGCCTCTTCTTGACTGCTTTAACTCTGTTTCAAGAAGCACATGTTAGTCTGTACATTACAATTACATGTATATACAAGAGCTGTTGGAGAACAGCAAAGCTCGCCTATTCAGAAGAAGTTGATGTTCAAGTATTTACTATCTAAACATGGAACTATGACAAATTAACAGACTCAAAAAAAAACCCTAAAGGGCCCCAAACTGGTTGTATTATCACGTTCAGCATTCATACACATTTGGAAAATAAAATCATAAACATTTATGATGACTTAAGCTTAATCAATAGACAAAATAGAAACTTGCTCAAAAACTTTAACATGGAAATATGACAAATTAACAGACTCAAAAAAAACCTAAAGGGCCCGAAATTGGTTGTATTACCACGTTCAGCATCCAAACACATTAGGAAAATAAAATCATAAACATTCATGATGACTTAAGCTTAAACAATTGATGAAACAGAAACTTGCTCAAAAACTTTAACGTGAAATGGGACGCCGACGCCGACGCCGACGCCGGGGTGACAACATTAGCTCCCCCTATTCTTCGAATAGGCGAGCTAATAATATGGCAAAAGAATTTAATGCTTTGTGTTTCTTTTGATTTCCTTATTTTCGCAATCAAAATTAACAAATTTCGAAATCAAGTGATTATGATATTATACAGTTGGAGAAAGATTTTTAAATTGTTTGATAATCGTGTCCCCCATATTAAACATCACTCGTTGTTTACTTCTCCCTATACATGTTCGAAACCCTCATGTACAGTTTGTCTTTCACTGAATGAAGTCGGTGTATTCCGCCGGGTACTCTGACTTTCTTCAAACCTTTAAACCTGGTACGTCCATAAATGACACTCGTTGCAAAATTAACTAACTTTCATTATCATATTTCTGTATGATGCCATTTCATTCAATGCCCGCAAATGTCATTTCACTTAGTATATCACATCCAAATTCAACATCTAGCAACTGCATTACATTTGTACGTATTTGAGATTAATCAAAGAAACAGAAAGACCAATGGAGTACTGCCCAAGATTTCAAGATAACTTTTTATAAGATTACCGTTTTCACTATTTGGAACATGAATAATGAGACCATAGTGTGATTTTCGTGAAAATGCAACGGAAAACTTTGTAAAAACTTTATGGCAGATAAATATTATGGTCATTATGTTTTCAATTAATCTCAAAAACAGAACGGGATTGGTTTGAGAAAAGTCATGACGTCGCCATACCTATGGGCGATAAGTAATTGTCACGCCGGGCTCCAGTCTCGCGAACATTTTTAACTTTAGTTGAAACCCTCTATAGAACAGCATTATCGAAGGAAAATATCTTAAGCCAAGGAACCTTCCTAAACTGATGCAATTACTTTCCTATAGAAAACGTATGCTATGGATTCCCCCTCCCATATCCTCGGTCGTTATATATCGGGATCAAACTGTTCAGACTGTTTTATTCTTGCGAACTGCCTTCAGTACTGTTATGGAATAGTCCAGGGGTTGATATAACGACAGTGAAAGTAACCCCTGGGGTATTGAGGATGCCCCCCACACAAAAAAATGTTCGCGAAACTAGGCCCAAACGCGGTTAATGATATTCGTTTTTAGATAAAAAGAAGAATAATGATATAAAACATAATCGATTGATTTTTTATTAAGTCATTTGGAAATGCATGATTTTTTTACAGATTATACTGATGTCTTTTAATTTTTTGTATAAAAGTTGTAAAAGTTGGTTTCACACATTCACTCCCTTAAAACACACCTGTATCACACATTTTATTTACCTTATCATATACACAACCTCGATCAATTACGTACTATGTGCATCATACATGATCATTTTCGTATAACGCACTATACAACTTTACATTCACATGACAAAAGATAAAGCTATACTCACTCCGATATCAATCGGAACACCTCTGCTGATTTGCGCATCAAGCGAGGTGTTCCGATCGATTCTATGTATCTCGTACATACAATGGACCAGTGAGAGTTTTTTAAAAACAATAAAATCACATGGATAAAACACATCGACGATTTTAATTGCTATCAAATCGCCTAAATGCGTATATATAAAACTCTCTTTAATTCCTAACAGGATAAAATGATTAACTAAAACTTTTCAATGATAATATTAAAACCGGGTGCCAAAAATAGCATCTGGGTTTATAGCGTAGAAAATCACATATGTAACCGATTAGGAAATGTCTTTGGGTTCCTTAAAGGTATTCGGGAATACTGACCAGTATCAGAAAGAATAGTTGTTTTAGTTTATAACCACTAATTGAATTCCGTGATTTCACTCTCACTCGTGCACACGTTTCTAAATCAGCGATACTAGGTACTCTGCAGCAGTTACCGGCCTGTTAGTATCAACCACGATGTCGTAATTGCTGAGGTCCCGTGTGACTTTTATCACTCTCGAGTTTGGGGAACTCGAAGAAGAGGACGAACTATGAGAACTAGAGTCATCATCAGGAGTGTGTTGGTCTATAGGCAACGACGATTCTGTCGTCTGCTCGTTTATAATTTCCCCACTAACGTTCAGAACTTCAGTTTGCTCAGTACTTGGCTCAGTGCTTGGTGGGTCGGTGCTTGTTGGCCCAGGGCTTGTTGTTTCGGGGCTTGTTTCCTCATCTGAAATATGTTCTGAATCATCAGCATATTGATTAATGGTGTCCAGACCTGGCGATGAAACATTTAAATTTATCACATGACCGTGTGTTCCTGCCCTTGTCGGAGCTAGTCCGTTCGATATAGTGACGCCGTTACTAACAATCGGCGTCGTTAATGCGGTAGTTGATGTATACGGTTCACCGTTGTCGTCTCGAACATTCAGGCACTTAAAGTCGATAACATCAAACTTTTCATCGTAGTTTGAGATAATATTAGTGAGATTTCTAGTGAATCGTATGTCATCTTCTTCAACCTCGGGTAATTGTACCCTTCTGAACAAGAAATTGCTCAATACGAACGGGATTAAACCTCCTGCCAGTGCTATGATTGTTTGGTTGGTGCTGGAAAGTTCAAAATTTTTGCTGAACGCTAACACCACAAGTCCAACGAAAGCTAGAAATCCTAATATTGCCACAAATTTCAACACGGCCGTCCTAAGATTTGAGACGAGTTTCCCTGGGGCGGCAAAATGATCCATATCACAACAGTCGAAGAAGAAATCCTTTCGTATATAACGTGTACCGTGTTTATCCACAAACAGCACCGTTCTTTTACTCAGCCATTTGAAATCGGAGTTCTTGACGTATATGTAATCTTTAGACGAAGTACCAATTGCCTCATGGTGTACCTCAAATGCCGTATTAGCCCGCGAATTCATTAACTCGCGTTCAGCTTCCGATGACGTCCTTTTGAAAATTTCCATGACATGCTTGTGAACGATCTTGTTGAAGAACATATACTTTTTATACACTCCTTTGAATGTTTGGTTGCCGTACACGCCGAGCATGAAGGCGAGAGGAAAGTATTGCATGATTACAGACGAGTTGAGTATCATCCCCATCAGGGTGTAGATGACCATAACAACGATAAACTGGATGAATTCGACAAGCAGGAGTAGAAAGGAGTACAGTGCCAACAAGCAAAACAAAGTTAAAAGCACGTGTCTTAATTTAACGAAGCATTTGATCTCGCGTTTTTCTTCGGGATCTGGTGTGTAGCACGCTGCTGCTTTTGCAATGCCGGTGGGGCAAATATTATAGAGAAGCTTTCCAAATAGGCGAAGTGATAGGTTGACGATAGGTAGATATTTGAACGCGGCTATTACCAGAGCTATCGGAATTACCAATGCCCAAACAACCGGGAATAGGACCAGTCCGAAAATATAACACTTAGTACAAGGGAGAAGCATGAATTCCCACAACTTTCCTAAGGATGTTAATTGCGATGAACGGCGCATGTCTTTGAAGCACTCCCGGAACACGATTCGGAGACTTCGGGTGACATTTCTGTGTAGAATTCCCAGGCACATCCCTTCAACGACGATAAAGAAATAACATACAATAAACAGAACGTGTAGAGGCGAGAGATACAAACTTAAGTTTGCCTGATATGGCGGGTTTAACTGGCGGGAGTACGACGCCGACGCCTGTCCTTCAAAATGAGCGCGTTCGTACGTGACGTAAAACACAACACGTAGCATCCAGGGGATAGCAAATGTAATTAAGACAATGGACGTCATCAGTCGTGTCAGACAATCGTACCAGTTTACGGAACATCCGAACATACGTAACATGTCTGCGTTACAGCATTCCCGCATCGATTTGTGATGTTTGATCTCACAGCGCGCGAAATTGTTGTACAGCGTTGAAAATATACCAACAGGTACATCAGATTCACTTATCAAGTCTCGAGTTTTCACCGAAAACGTAATTGTCCCTATATCGCATTCACAAGGTTTGTCATTTTTCAATTCCTTCACGGTCATGTTGAATTTTGGCATGTAGTCATCAACAACGCTCTCCTTTATGTGTTTGCCGCGATCTCGCACCCTAGTTGACTTTTGGACGTTGGTTTTGAGGATAGTCACCGATTCACGTTCAGTTTTTGGGTCTTGCTCGTAACTTACACAGCCAGTTGAATCGCTGTAGTAATACTGTGGGACAAGGTAAGGACTAAACACGATCATCAAAATGTTTGTGATAAAAATGAAAACTTTTACAACTTCCATATAAGAATTTACCTCCAGTTCTTCACAGACGGCTACACCAACCGTGTTTTTATGGCAACACGTGTAGAAAAATTTCGCGATATTTCCTTCTTTTCCAATGGTCATGTGACATATTCCAGTGTGGTCGTCTGTCTGTTCATCCATTGGTTTGTCGGAAGACATGTTAGTTTTCACTTCCACGGAAGATTCGAAATTATTCAACAATGTATCCCGGAAGTAGGGTCCAACGAATTCCATCGGCTGGTTTGTTAAACATCCCGCGGGATACTCTGTAATTTTGATAGTCTCATGTTCTACTCCTATACTCATAGTTTGCAGTGATAATGCTTCAAATTGCTGTAAAAGGTTTAACAACATTTTACCCTGGTGATCAGAAACATACACCCAGTTTAAAGGTTCGAATAGTTCTCCTTGATCCTCAAACTTCAATCTCCCGTTGTGACCGGTGAAGTGGAAATGAACGTACACCAATTTGGTATCAGCATTCGACTTAAGTTCAAGATAACTTTTTATGTCAGTTTCGTTGAACTTGACGGTACAGTTTTCTGGTATAATGATATCATATCCTCCGTCCTTTGTCGTATCCACAAGCGTTGTTAAGTGATCATGAGCAGCAACTATCACTAACATATATAAAATAGTCCAGCAGGAATAGCCCGTCATCTTGACTGTTGCTGAGATCCGGGATCCGTCGAGTTCCACAACTGGTCACTTCTTTAATGGTACAAAATAGGTACGTGGTCTTGTAAAAAGCCAAGCATTCACCATTTACGCGTCACTGATTTCACACTCATGTGTTTTACTCGGCCGTTGTGTCACCTTTTACTCAGCGCTGGTTGGACGATTGTTGGATGTGGGCGTGGCATTTCAACAATCGATGGTGATCACTGAGTTTTACTCATACAATCGATGTAGTAACACGCATCTATTATCAAACAGACTACCAATTTTATCGTAAACGATTCTGTTTAATTTACAATGTACCACAAAAAATATGATTTAGAAGAAAAGGATTGAGTTTGATATACATGTATATATTATATCAGAAAAAATAACATTTAATTAAATAATTATGCATTAACTTCACAGTGGTCATCGTAGACTGTTTTAAAGTGAACAGTCGGGCAAGGATGGCTAAAGTTGGTGAAAATGGTGTGAATGTATCCAGTATTATTTCTTATGAAATAGAAAAATAAAATCTCTCGTCAAAATCTGTCTGCGTACGAAAAAATTAATTTAAAGTATGGGAATTCTAAAACGTCCTCCCGGCTCACTAACGTCTGTGGTTACATTTCCACGCAACCTCGCTTTCAATGCTTTCAACTTTTCTTTACTTTAATGGTCAGAACTGGCCTGGGAAACTAAGCAGAACTTGACCGTCGTATTAATATGTGAGAACTTTTGGAAGGCCAATGAACGCATTTAGACTGGTTTTCTTTGCCCGACTATTCACTTTAATTGTAATGTGTGAGATAGAAACTAATATTTTTTTTCAAAAGACTTACAAATATACATTAATGGTAATATACATTGTGTATCTATCGCTGAGATAATCGTCAAACGATTGATAAAAGTGTCCATAACAATTCCAAAAAGCTATGTACACCATTACAACTGTTAACAGTAGTACTACATCTTGATTAAATTCTAGACCACTCGTAAGATAAAGAAAGTGTATTTATCACGAATTTAAGATAACTATGAGAAAGATCGATTCATATTGGTTAATAACTTGTAATAAACATAATATCGGGTATAATATTCGACACAAAGAGGACTTGATATTATATAATAACAATATTGTGGCATTACGATGCAACCGGTTCAGTATGTTTAGCTTGTGAATTGATTGCAAGAATGCTCCGCAGGGTGAAGTTCTAAGTTCGTCGTTCTTTTTTAATAAACATGCGGATGATATTGTCTTAAAAAAACAACAACAACAACAACAACAAAACAAAAATACAGGAAAACTTTATTTGTAATACCCGGTAAATGTACAATCGTATACATTGTGTAACAAATTAAGGACCTTTAATTCGGACAAAATATATCGTACGAACCGGGCTACGCTATTTACGTACGTGGAAACGCTTCTTTTACATAGAAAAATGTCGTCTAGGGGTGCGTACGTGATAAATATTTGCTCGGTGGTCAACTCTCGACCAAAAATCCAAATATACAAGTTACCCATGGAACAGTAGAGTGTTTCACCAATATACAAGTTACCCATGGAACAGTAGAGTGTTTCACCAATGCGTAGAAGCAAAATTGATGTTTCATTGCATTATACTTTGTTCTGTGACCCAAGAAGACTACGGTTGTATAAAACAATAACATACAGCAGGACTACTATACACAAGGGGTCTTTATTTAATTGTTCATATACTTGGGCGATATAACGGTGTGTTATCTATTCTATGTGAATATAAGACCTAAAAATACAGAATAGCACAGAAAAATAAAGCAAAATGATAAATATGTTACATTCGCAGCCGTAATCAAATCTTATGAACTGAATAACAATAATTGTATTACATGTATTTTACGCATCAATTGAGCGATTTCTGTCTTGATTGAGCTAATTAACACACTTATCGACCTAATTAGTTGAATTAGTTCTTTTTATATTATTGTTTTCTCTGTGCCCTTAGCTAGTGTCATGTGTACATCAGTGGCCATATGACACGTATAGCTCAATAAATAGCGACACTATCAAAGGAATCGACGAAAACAATAGGACAAACAAAAACAACTCATCTAGTTAATTGTGTTAATAATTACGGCCTCAATTGTTTGACATTGATCAATTTGTGAATGTAAAATGTAAAACATTAATTGATTTTAATATCCCCAAATAAAATTGTGTACATGTATTATTTCATTGACGATGTAATCTGCTCAAAGAATGGAGATATTGGAAATTAATTCCTTATTGTAGTCTAAAGATATGCATCTTTATTGCGTTGATACAATCCTGGAGATAACAAAATACCCTAAAGCCAATGGAAAACTTCTGGTTTTATCGTTATTGCATGGTGGACATCACCAAAACGCGAAAAGCCGGAAGGAATTATTGAATACATAAAGCCGTGGAATGTTAAGAATTTAATAAAAATTTGAAATTAAAGTTAATATCATTAATATATATCATGATCAAAAGCATAATTGGAAATCGCGAACCAGTGGTCATTTACATCAAACCGTGTATAAGTAAATGGTATCAACTTATTATTAAAGATTATGCAATTGAAGCACCATTATTAATTAAGGTATCATTATATCATATTAAGCGTATGCCAACTCAACTATCAAAATTACTGTATTTACATTAAGTAGAGCGTCAGGTAACAATTATATACCCCAAATGTAAATAAAGTATTATTTCTATGAACAAAATGACGTCATTTGGTAAGAATTTGGTACATCTAATTCAATGTAACATAAAAAAAGATTTATTACAACTATATGTTTAATAACTGTTGCAATTTATTTTTCCTCGTTATTTAATTTGTAATCTTCAGTTTTGGGGAAATAAAGACAATTATTATTATTGTTATAACCATGTGCATTTTTTAGATAACTACAGTTTGTAATGTCTAATTTAGGGACAATCGCTTGAGGTAAAAATAAATGAATATCCGATGAATGTGTTTGTAAATATATACAATAGTATTTACATATACGGTCTAAAACAGTTGTCCTTTTAAGGACAGGTTTCGGTTGCCTCGGGTTTTGTTTGAACTTTAGATGATTGAATTATAACCTGTCCGATAATTGTCGGCACGTCTTGCATTAAAAGCTTAAGGTTGACACCTTTATATTGGCCAATTGGTCACCATGTGCCTTATTGGGCGTTTGCGGCTATCGTGGACGCAAAAACATTCAATAATACATAGAGACGTCCCTAATATAATAAACATCTACCTGTGAAATAGCCTCGAGTGATCTCACATATTCTCAAAATCTGGCGGTGATTTTCTAAACTGGTTTTGATAAACAACTTTAACATCGTTGGAGTCCAGTTGACCCCTGACTGGCCATATTCTAGACTGACCTAATAACCCTACGTTATTAATAAGATATTTTCAACAAAATAATTATAAATTGGAAATTAGAAACTTGTCATAGAGACAAAAATTATCAAGCCAATCAAGGGATGCTTTAATGGTCTATATGTCAATCTCTAATCTATAATGATCTTTGTTCCCATTTGTTTGGAATCATTGAGGATTGTGTTGTACCTTGTTCGTCTCATTCAATGTCATATGTAATCTTAACTAATGTAGTCAATAGGCAGATTGGCCACCAGACCCTAAGTTCTCAGCAGAATTCTAATACTAAATTATCTCCCCCTTGTTTGAAACTATTAACCTTTTACAATGTAGTGACGTTTTTGATAGAGACTGGTGGCCAGCTGTCTACCTATATTCAGACCCTAAGCTTTTGATAAGCAGAAGTTTGCAAAAGAAAAAAAAAACGAACGTTACTTCAATTCTTATGAGTCAGTATTTTTAATTTGTCATTAATAGTTTTTATATTGATATATTACACTTTCTACTGACACATGTACGAATTTACCAAACATGTCCTGACACATTACCGTATGCCCGCCACCGCTGAGTCGTGAGTTCGAATCCGATGTGAGGCAGTTGCCAGGTTCCTGACCGCTGATCGGTGGTTATTTTCCGGATGTTTCGATTTTCCTCTACCAACGAACCTGGTCCGGATTCAGGAAAGGATCAATATAGGCACTACCTGCCTGTTATCCAATCCTTTTGTTTTCAATAAAATATTTTGAATTGAATTGAACCTGGTACTAAAATGACACTGGCTGTTAGTAGTAGTTTAACCAATAAAACCAACATTCTAAGAAAGACAAATAAGAAATCAGCATACATTTTGGCAGTATAGCTATTAACTCAAGATATTTATCTTCTTTCGCAAGAACAATTTTTTGTTCAATGAAACATGCACACTGAATGATTGAACAAGAAACACATGCCTATTCAAGTTCTCTATATACGTGGAATTTATCGCACCAGGCACACACATGTACAATAAAATATCGTATGTTCAAAGACCAAAGTTCACAGAACCCCTCACTCCAGTTCCTCGATAATTTTAAAGGAGACATCTGTTAGACAGGTACACCTATACCATCACATTATAAATCCAATGATCATTTTACCTATACGGTAAAGGCACATATAACAAAAGATAAAAGTATCTACAGTAGTTTCCAAAGTAAACAATAGTCCGCTGTCCCATACCATTCTTTGTATATGACGTAAGACAAGACTAGACTAAATAATGATGACCACCGTAATTGTGTAAACATACCTCTATTTATTTTTGATACTGTGACATCATACTAGCTAAAAATAGCTAAATTGATAAACATGATGCTAAATCATTGCATATTTCACCATATTCAGCTTGAGCATTGTGATCTTACTGTAACGTCACATTTCCATTCAAACGTCTTTAAACTTCACTAGGCGTAAACGTAAATTGCGTGCAGTGGTGCCCGTTGTAACATAGTAGGCGATTCCACAAACTTGAACAATGTTGAGCTATTTTTAATTGTCAATATGGTTGATAATATTCCCAGCAGGGCATGTTTTTAAGTTCAAGTTAACGATACTTTGAGAATTTCGATGCGCGTGCAAGATACGCGCGTGTATACATACGCACCAACAGTGTGTCATAGCGCTACTTACGTTCGTGATCTATTTTTACATGACGCGATGATATAAGGAGGGAAGCTGGAGGGGGAAGGGGATGGGGTGTAACCACATTTCAGTGGTTTGTGGATAGGAAGACAGAAGTAACTACTATGACCGCTCAAGTTTGACAGAAGCAATAATTCATTTCTATAATAGTCTATCCAGTATTTGCATATTCAAAGAGGTATTTGTACTTGCGGGTATGTTTTGATTGTGAGACGAAATTGTGGTGTACAGTTGTGTTTTTACCATATTACCAACGTATGACAGGCATTTTCAGCTACATTGTATCTGTAGATTTTTATAACCGTAGGGACGTAGATACAGATGTGTTATAACAATGGCCACTTGTCAAGATTGTATTTCGGTACACATGCACTACAAAACCAATTGATGAATGCTACTGATTTACATGTTCGCGTAACCTGTGTTCAGGCCATGATCTTCAATTCCTATCTATATACAATATATACACGTGAGACGTTGAGTTCCCGTCATTCAATCATAGTAGATTTTATTACCGTGTTTATTTGTGACCATAACAATTTTTACCTCAGGCAGGCTATTTTACCCGAAGATTAAAAAATCATTTACTTTACCGAAAAACGGAGAATTTTTTCTCACACCACGACTGATAGACAGAGGAGTGAGCGTCTCATTCAATACTTTCATATCTTTTAGTATAAAATAATTCCATTGCTGTGTCCTTCAAGCCTTAAGCATGACCCGATTCCACATCTATACGATCAGAAAAACCTTCCTGTTATATTTCTAGCATTAATTGTTCGCGTCTTAAGCATCATCTCACGACATCGCTAAAGTATCATAATAGCAAGAGTAAACGGATAAGCTTTCAAAGGTTTGATAGGGAGGTACGACTAAATTTACCGAGTGGAACCTAGCAACTTCATAATTCGTTTTCATTTTGATTTGGTTATTTATATGAAATAGAATTTAAATTTGTAGTTTTTACATTCGACTTCGTATCGTATAAAATCCGAAATTCAATATCCAACCTCAAGTAGTTTTATTAGAAACATCATCACCCTTTTTATAATTTATACGGGGTTCGAATTTTTGTCGTAACCCATTCATCACAGTGTTAATTTTGTGCAAAATGGCGTCCAATTTTCAACATCTCTTGGACAAGTTAATTATATTACTCTAATGGCAATGCGGTGAAAATAACGCGAAATGTTCACATGTACAAATCTTGAAATGTTCACAAGTACAAATCTCAAAACTGTCTTCATTATTACCTAGACATACAGTATATAAGAACGCTACGTGTGGTTGTTCACGGTCACACTAGACAAGAGAAGTATAGTAGCATTTTAAGTTGCCTGATATGATTTTATTGCAACAAGCAATGCAAGGTCATCGACGTTTTTTTGCAGTATCAAGGACAATTTTCCGACATGCTAACAAAACTTCCCGATAGGTGTTATAATAATCACGGTGCAACAGAGACATAATTTGGCAGAGTATACCTTACAATGTCGAGTTTGTTTTCGTGTGTATGTATTGCGCAATATTGAACACTATGGTGGCTGATATCGGCCATGTCGCATTCTTCGCTAAGCGCACTGACAACGCCGTTATGCGACCGTGCGGCAATGCGCTTAGCGAAGAGCGATAATGCGGCAATGCGCCATGCGACAGAGCGACAATGTACCAGTGCGATAATGCCCCATGCTTCAGTGCGCCAAGCGAAGAGCAACAATGCGCCTAGCCAAGAGCGACAGTACTCCAAGCGACATTGCGACAATGTGCCAAGCGAAGAGCGACAGTGCGCCATGCGACAGTGCGACAATGCAGTATGCGACAGAAACACTCGCATGACTCATGTATAGTGGCACTGCCGCATGGCGAATTATTACCTGACTCTCTATATAAATATAAATGAAGTAGTGATAGTGGATAAAGTTGTTCATGTGGTAGGGGTTACCGGTTATGGTTCGAAAAAATGGCTTTTATGTTTAAAATGAATAAAAATCAAGATAACGATGATGCCTTTAAACACCGCTAGGAAAGTAAGTCATCACGTTATATTGATTGCACTGTTATACTAAGGATAATATTTTGGCATCTTAGGCTGGCAACAAAACAATCAGCACAAATGTTAGATGAGTTGCCAACAGAAAACAAATCTAAGGCAGTTACACAAAAAGTGTTTAGAAAGCTTCGTCTGTCTGTCAGTTAAAGATCTAGACACCCATCATTTATGTATCGAGATATCACATACATCGTAACTATGTTAACTTTGCTCTTTTGAACGATGAAAAATCTGAAGACAGAGGTTGCTCTTTGGAACGATGAAAAATCTGAAGACAGAGGTTGCCGTATAGTTGTACTGTATCTCCTTGTGATCGTGGAATTCTTGTCCTTTTTATAGCGCTATCTCACTGAAACTATCCACCAAAGATATCAAACAGCACACCCACCCGGTCGCATTATGCTGACAACGGCGAACCAGTCGTCCCATGTCATTTATGTCGAGCGCCAACCAGGAGCAAAAGCTACAATTCGTATAGACTATGGTGTGTCTCGACAGGAAATTTTCCTCACTTAGACGAACACTCAGTACAAATCCAGAAGTGAGTAAGTGTTAAGGAAGAAGTGAAAAGATTTCAGATTAAGTCGCCTTTTACGATCCCATGCAATGGGGACAGCAGATACAGTTCAAAATCTCCGCCTGCATAACTGCTCATGTAGGGCTAGTGCAGATGAGATTTTCTAGTGCGAATAGATGATGCTCAAAGATATCATCATATTTACAGTATTAGAGAACAGTAATTAATCACTGTCTCTGGTAAGAAAAACTCTTCATTGCAAGTATGTTCGATCAAATATGATACACTAACGTTTTTGACCTTTCAGTTAACATTGCCACTCATGCTATGCATAATTTAAACCAATCCATAGATTTCTTGAGAGCTGTAGTTCTGCCCTATTGCAATGCCTACACTTTCCTTGTTGCCGCTGTACAAGTAATTATTAGAAGTCGGCGACATTGGGCTTCCTAAATGTCTCTTCCTACATCAGTTTTCCTGACACTTCAGCCAGGTCTCATGGGGGGAGATATAGTTTTAAAGTTCTTATCGACCTTGTATGGGACGTTCAGCAATGGTAAGGTGGCCCAGAGGTGCAACATATACCACTGTCTGTTCATCCAGAAACATTTTCTTATCTGAACATTTTGTTTCGAAATTATTATTTAAGATATTTCAAAGTTGACTATCATTTGTGATGGATAAATGATTTTTATATTGCCTAATGGCACTAACTGTTTTTATTACGACACAAATGTAATATCCAACCAACCAACTGAACATTTTTCCCCCAAATGAAGCTGTATTTTATTAATTTTATAATTTTGACTATTTGGTTACAGTTGCCTAGTTTTGTTTTGTATAAGATTAACGCTCTATCAACAGCCGGGGTCATATTAGGACGGCCTCTCACGCGTGCAACGTGTTACCGTGTGTGAATGTCTGTATGCTTTGGGAGGCTGCGGTAGTTTCGTGTTGTGGTGTGTGAATGTCTGTATGCTTTGGGAGGCTGCGGTAGTTTCGTGTTGTGGTGTGTGAATGTCTGTATGCTTTGGGAGGCTGCGGTAGTTTCGTGTTGTGTTTGTATGCTTTGGGAGGCTGCGGTAGTTTCGTGTTGTGTTTGTATGCTTTGGGAGGCTGCGGTAGTTTCGTGTTGTGTTTGTATGCTTTGGGAGGCTGCGGTAGTTTCGTGTTGTGGTGTGTGAATGTCTGTATGTTTTGGGAGGCTGCGGTAGTTTCGTGTTGTGGTGTGTGAATGTCTGTATGTTTTGGGAGGCTGCGGTAGTTTCGTGTTGTGGTGTGTGAATGTCTGTATGCTTTGGGAGGCTGCGGTAGTTTCGTGTTGTGGTGTGTGAATGTCTGTATGCTTTGAGAGGCTGCGGTAGTTTCGTGTTGTGTTTGTATGCTTTGGGAGGCTGCGGTAGTTTCGTGTTGTGGTGTGTGAATGTCTGTATGTTTTGGGAGGCTGCTGCGTAGTTTCGTGTTGTGGTGTGTGAATGTCTGTATGTTTTGGGAGGCTGCGGTAGTTTCGTGTTGTGTTGTGTGAATGTCTGTATGTTTTGGGAGGCTGCGGTAGTTTCGTGTTGTGGTGTGTGAATGTCTGTATGTTTTGGGAGGCTGCGGTAGTTTCGTGTTGTGGTGTGTGAATGTCTGTATGTTTTGGGAGGCTGCGGTAGTTTCGTGTTGTGGTGTGTGAATGTCTGTATGTTTTGGGAGGCTGCGGTAGTTTCGTGTTGTGGTGTGTGAATGTCTGTATGTTTTGGGAGGCTGCGGTAGTTTCGTGTTGTGGTGTGTGAATGTCTGTATGTTTTGGGAGGCTGCGGTAGTTTCGTGTTGTGGTGTGTGAATGTCTGTATGCTTTGGGGAGGCTGCGGTAGTTTCGTGTTGTGGTGTGTGAATGTCTGTATGTTTTGGGAGGCTGCGGTAGTTTCGTGTTGTGGTGTGTGAATGTGTCTGTATGTTTTGGGAGGCTGCGGTAGTTTCGTGTTGTGGTGTGTGAATGTCTGTATGTTTTGGGAGGCTGCGGTAGTTTCGTGTTGTGGTGTGTGAATGTTTGTATGCTTTGGGAGGCTGCGGTAGTTTCGTGTTGTGGTGTGTGAATGTTTGTATGCTTTGGGAGGCTGTGGCGTATTCGTGTTGTGGTGTGTGAATGTTTGTATGCTTTGGGAGGCTGTGGTAGTTTCGTGTTGTGGTGTGTGAATGTCTGTATGCTTTGGGAGGCTGTGGTAGTTTCGTGTTGTGGTGTGTGAATGTCTGTATGCTTTGGGAGGCTGCGGTAGTTTCGTGTTGTGGTGTGTGAATGTCTGTATGCTTTGGGAGGCTGCGGTAGTTTCGTGTTGCCGTGTGTGAATGTCTGTATGTTTTGGGAGGCTGCGGTAGTTTCGTGTTGCCGTGTGTGAATGTCTGTATGTTTTGGGAGGCTGCTGTAGTTTCGTGTTGCCGTGTGTGAATGTCTGTATGTTTTGGGAGGCTGCGGTAGTTTCGTGTTGTGTTTGTAATAGTAGAACTCTCGCCCTTTTTATTGTGCTATCTCACTGAACCATTTGTCGAGGATAAACCATCTTACAACAAAGTCATTTTGGTCCGAAATTATTATTTCAAAATATCAAATGTCTGATAATATTTTGAGATAAATAAATGTTTTTAATTGATTTTGATTTCGGTAATATAATGAGTTTGATTACAGATGCCATAAATATTAGGGATGTATTCAGCATTTGTTCGAAGCATCGCGCGGAGTAAACTATTTCACGATAAAGTCTTATTAATTACATTGTTTATCTGATGACAACCTAACTGGTCTGACACCACTCGGATTCCGTACTCCCATCCTTTCGATGATGTAATTTATGTTTCACAAGTTACAGGCGATATGCCCAAAAGTCCTGGGAATTGGTTTAACAGCCCCGCACGCTGAAGTGCTCTTCTCTAAAACTGCAGTGGTAGTCACCTTTCGGTGCAAAGTATCAGTTTAGAAATGAGACAAAACATGCAATATTAATGTAAAATACGTCCCATTAAAGTCCTATACCATTTATATTGTACGCCTACTACAATGCAACTCTTGCAATACCAATCATTTCAACTTTTTTCGTGAATCAAAACAGCATAAATAACCTTCTTCTCGCAATGATACGCGAGGATGGCAAACGTTATTGACACACCAATCGGCTAAATTCGCACATGTGATCGGCACCGCCCGGTACGGAGAGATGTAGGTAAGGTGGGACATTATTCTGTAACAAAAGGTATAGGCATACCGATATACGCTGGTACCGCTGGCAGCACTCAGACATGTCATTATCAATTGATTACGAGTCCGTATAGACAAGATCAGAGGCAAGGATCTATATTGTTACGTACATACAGAATACTGTTGATGATGTTGACGTCTTCATTGGGCATACGGGAAAACACGGTGCGTAAAAAGATTCCGTATGAGAAAGTGCAGGGTGCCAACACGGCTTCGCGAAGTAAGAAATTCCGTCAACGCGCATTTGTTGGTGTATTTAGTTGACTTTTAATAGCTGCTTAATAAATAGTACATACATAAGTCTTTTGGTCGGTTGGTTTATTAGATTCTGTTAACGATTAGGGCCTATACATGTATTAATTAAGAAAGGCACCCCGTGTGTGGAGTGCAAACGTTGTTTTGAGAGACTACGGTATAATTGTGTTGTGTCTTTTTGCAACATCGGAAAGTTTTGCTATTTTTATACTGCTATCTCACTGCAGCATACCACAAAGACACTAAACAGACACATTCCAACCGGTCACATTACGCTGACAACGGGCAAACCAGTCGTTCCACCCCCTTTATACTGAGCGCTAAACAGAATCGGAGACTTCTGTTTTATTGACTATAGCGTGTCTCGAACAGTGGGCATGCCATAGTGTTCCTCACAGGGGGCGAGTGTTCAACCACAGGCCAAAAGTGAAGCTGTGTCGAAGGAGACTAGATAGGGAGACAATTTTTAATTTCTTAAATATACTCGTCTTTTTCTATCTAACGCCATACATGTACCAGGTTGGTAAATTTACAGGAGAGGTATAAGTAAAAGATCAAGTATATTTAATTGACCATATAATTTGCAATATATATGTAAGTAATGATTTTTTCTGACTTTGTTGAGTTTTGCTGTTTTCTAGTTTATCAAGACCGCTCAGGCAGGTCTGAGACCGATGAACGGCTGTTCGAAGTTGACATTTCAGAACCAGCAACCATGATAGGGAAGTCCCTGTTTCTTTCGCATTTTGACCAATCAAAATAGGGCATTACCGATCAATGGGAAATAGCCATAATTAACAAACATGACAGACGACAGTGTGGTGGGAAACTGTTTTACACAAGAAGCTATATTAAAAGCTGGGTATCCATGTGTTTGAAAGATACGTTGATGAGGCTTTTTCTTGAAGTTTTGTTTAATTAGTTACATATGTAAAGAGCTCGCCTTTACATTTCTCAGGTTTAACAAATTCATCGCATTAACTTAAAAAGTGAATATTTGTATGTTTAGTAAATAGATGGGAAAAATGTTTATCGCTACATTTAAAAGATTATTCACAGATAGATTTTCATCCTGACACAGGTTTACTGAGAGAACACCGTATACACATACCTGTCTATCCTGTGTGATAAGAGGCGTGAGTGGCATACCAGCGTAAGGCCGACATAGCATAGAATTTACTAGAAGGCAGTGAACATTACAGAATCAACTAGAATAGTTCAGTGTGCCTTTTACGCATTTCAGTTTGTTTTTTTCTCATACCACCGGGTGTCATATTGGCTTGTCTCATGCAATACACTCATGTTGTCTGAGGCTGTACCCTTGCGATGTCACAACAAAAACACTGCTTTCTCAGATAATTTTTTGAACGCCAATTTCAGAATCCAGACTGGTATATTTTGTAAAAATCGCCAAAATGTGGTTTACGTAAAAATATTTTGCAATTTTCATGTTTTGATTTGCACTCACGGTTTTCTTATGTTTCTTTTTACCAAAACAAATATCAAATGGCGGGATATCTGTAATAATTCCGTTAAAGATATGGATAGGGATATAAACTCTACCCTAGGATCCAAAAATATGACACCCTCAGCAGGCATCGGGTATTACTTCATATTTATATTCATGTTTTACCGTCAATTAGCTTGATGTCGCTGTCAAATTGTTTATACATTGGCCATCTCTGGGACATTTGATATTTATTGGAAATAAATAATAAACTGAAAGTGGGAATTTAACATTATTCAGAATTAACATCTGATTCAATAACTTATGGTTAGATTGCCGTCTAGAGACAATATTTTCGATATTCATATTGGAATAACCAACATATTTGTACTAATGAATCATAGAATATGGATATCTAACTATGATGAAATTACCACCATGTGATGAGAATAGAAAATGGAATGGTCTGGAATTATGAACCAATAGTCTCCCACCTCTGTCTTAAAGACCCACAGTTAACCAGAAGTTAACGTAGCTGGCGTTTCCTCGGAGCTTCTGCCAACCTAGTTCAATTTCTTGAGGAGGTTCTTGCTATCTTTCAACCAGGTTCCCAACCCACAATTTGTTTGTTTGTTTGATTAATTAACGTCCTTTTAACAGCTATGGTCATGTAAGGACGGCCTCCCATGTATGCTGTGTGTTGCGTGTATGTTGTGAAAGGTGCGTGTTTTAGGAGACTGCAGTATATTCTTGTAGGGTCTTCTTGTATAGTGGAACTGTTGCCAACCTACAATACACATCATCTCTGCTATAAATTGCCATTGGTTGCACATTGATAGTTGATAAAGTTGTTAATAAAATTATGGTTGACTGACCGACTACGGTTCGAAAAATGGCCTCTTAGTATATTTATGTGGTTAAATAAAAGGGAAAAAAATAGGATAATTCTGAAAATTCTGATCATGATGTCGAGGTCGCTATCAAATTGTTTACACATTGGCCATTTCTTGGTCATTTGATATTTATTGGATGATAAATAATAAATTGAAAGTGTGAATTTAACATTATTCAGAGTTTACATCTGATTCAAGAACTCATTGTTAATTTGCGTTAAAGGTGGTATGAACGCAATGGGATACAGACATATTCAATGTAGCGCGTTAGCGCTACATGTAGAATATGTCTGTATCCAATTGCGTTCATACCACCTTTAACGCAATCAAAACACTGTTCAATCTATATATTTACATAAATAAATCTACCTTTACGTACAATTTAAAACGGTGATGGTTGCTAAGTTGGGTAACTACGGTAGTCAGGATGACCGAAGATATAGTTCCGATTGTGTAATGTTATAGCTGCAGTTTGGTTTGAAATACAACAATGACACTTTTCAATTATTTTCAACATATATCTTTTTTCAATTTGATAATATATATTAATAATGTCCATTTCGAATAAAAATTGAGATAACCAAGGCGGAACGACTACCGGTATGTATCGTTGTCAGGGTAGTGATGCGGTCCGAAGTGAAGCTAGCCGCCATATTTGATTTTCAACCGAGGAAAGTGACTGTGATAAAGCCTATTGATGGTATGACCGTTGAGCTGCTGAATGTTTGTCATGTATGTATCGGTCTAAGAACGCGATATACACTAAATTCTTCGCAGTCATGACTTTTATTTTATTGTACGGAGGATAGACAAGTGTTTGCGTGTGTGTAGGCCTATTTTGAATGCAAAGACGGGGCCATTTAAGCTGATGATACTGTTTCGGATAGGCTACCTGTAATGTTTTTTTTTCAGGAAACCTGTATATGATCCGTTAACCTATTGTTCGCTTAGACGCTCCCAGAATTATTCACCGACAATCAGATGTTCTGTACATACATGTACATCTGACGTAACTATGGGATTCCCCGAACATTCCTCACGAAAGCCCCCCGGTTGTAGCTCCGACCAGCGATTCATTTTGTAGTTTATTACCGTTACAATGCTTGAACACATGTTTTGTTTTGATGTCAAATACATATTTAATTCGATCTAATAAAAACTCTTTATTGTTATTTTAAAATCCGTCAATTTATGACGCAAAATCTTATCGAAGCGTGAACTAGAAGTAGTCCGAACCTGCACTGCGTTTGTATTCATACGTCATTGCGTTTACGCTAATTTGAACGCAACTCCCCTCCCGTTGACTATATAGGGGCATATGAGTTTACATCTGATTCAAGAACTCATTGTTAATTTGCCGTCTAGAGACAGTATTTTCGGTATTTACTAATGAACTTCGATTTATTTTATGCAATATGCCATCTTTTTTGTTTATCTTTAAATATGAATAAACCCAAATGCAAATTTACAATATAAAAGAACCAGTTCCAGCTCATTTGACTCTTTGTTTTTTGTAATGCAAGTCCTACCTATGAACAGAACTCCCAAACAACAATAAACATCACTGTCAGTATCATTTACATTTTACTTATTATAGTATAGTAATAGTTTCTGGTCAAAATCATTAGTCTGTGTTAGGTTAGTTATGACCGGATACTCTCACTTAATGGTATGAACCAGAAAACAAAACTGAAAATAAATTAGCTATATATTATTCCGTTCATGCCCTTGGGTTCCCCAAAAACCATGTTAACTTTTTCTTCGTTCGTATGTTATATGATCATTTGTTTCTGGATTAGTTTGTTTGATCTTATATATGGAAGATGTAAAATAATGTAAAAATACCCAGGATGATGTAACAAGGTGTGCAACCATTTCATGTTTTCAGAAATTTCTTATCAATACAAGGAATCAGAGTGTAATCCATTTAGTCTAAGTAAGAGTAAATGCGTAACCTTAGTGTTGGTTTTCTGGTATACGATAGAGTACTACAAATGTAAAACACAAATATAGGACAATAATAAAACAAAACATAATGTGATTCTAAGAACACTATGAACAATTGGCTGGAATTATGATTTTGCAACAGTGTTCAGTATTATTTTGTTCATATCAAATTGTTCTTGCTAAATCTTACTGATACTTTTCTTTTGTCATGGCAAAGGGGTAGATCGTCATCAAATGGCAAATGCATTTTTGTTTGCTGTTGGAATAATCCCCTTAATGACATTTTGAAACAGTCAAAAAGACAATTACATTTAATTAAAAAAAAAAAGAAATAATAATAATAATAAAAAAAAACACAAAAAAAAAGAAGAAAAAAACAAAGAAAAAAACCCAAAATCCATATATACGTAGAGTTTCCTACCTATTTAGATAAGTAAAAGTATACTTAACATATCTGGTAAGTAATTCAAAATGTGATTTCAATTACAAAGTCTCCTTCCTACCACACGTACTATCCACTGTTATGTGATTCGTAATGACAAAACAGTTCAGTGTGGTATACAAAATCATTTTTTTTTAATATTCAAACATTTCTATCCTTTCTGGTTTTTTATTGAATGTTTCTTTTTAGTCTCCTACTATTATCATTTCATTTGTACCCTGCAAATTAAGATTATTGAAATTTAACCTTTTTTGACGGATACACTGGAAATTCATATATTGTTTCTCTGTTACGTAAAAGATACTTGAGATCAAACCACCCGAGTGTCAGAAACTTCCTGTATGGTCCCGGCTTAGAATATACGATATTCCAATCATTTTATTATTATGCATATCATTGTATATTTTCATACTTATAGTTTCCAATGGCATGTGTATTTTTCTAATTTTTATTTGACCGACCCATTACGTTAAAGATTATGAAATTAATTCCTTGTCATAATGTTTTAACACCAAAGGCGGAGACACCCTGTAATGATCATATATTAATAGCATGTGCCATATTAGAGTTTGTTTACTTATGTTTACTGCTGTTTTTGGTCTTCGTAACGATGTATTAGTTATAGTAATTATTAATTATTAGTTATGCTATGTCGATTATTTACATATATCTAAACATAATTTGTCATAATTATGTGTGTATATGAACAATTATCACCATATGGTCTTAATTTCCCCTCGAGTATAATAATAAACATTATCATCATCATCACCACTAATCCGGACCCGTTCAGGATCCTAGTCCAGATTTTAGACATCGCCCGTGAGATACAGGTCCGACCAATATAGTCACGTGACTGTTACAGCAGCTGCAGATGAGCTATATATATATGTATTATTTGGAGAGTCTCCTCACATAGTGCATACTAGTCTGATCTACCTGTTTGTGTTTACACAACGGTACAGGAATTTGCCGAGTGTTTTGGAAGTATTTCTTCTACCAATATTGATATGTTAAAGTCAATGTCTGACAGTTTCACTCACTACGTAATTACGGTAGAAAAATTGTTACGTTAAAAATAATTACGCGAAGGCACTGAGCGGCCAACTGTGTGTTTTGATACAATATAGATATATTGATTGAGTACTAATTGTGAATTTTACCAAAATTGCTACCGAAACCATGCGGGACCGGCCGGAAATCCGGTGCGAGGATAAGGATCTAACGGATGAACTCAAAAATACAAAAATCGTTCTTCCGGATATTCGCGTTCTGAGACAGATATCTCACGATACAAATGCAAAAGCATGCAACTCTGAGCCTGGGTCGAGGTCTTCCTCGTTTAAACACTCAGAAAAACCAAAATATCTGCACGTGAAATTTGAATCTATCCGGCGGAAGAGTATGCCTGATAATGTGATGAGTCCAGAGGAAATTGCTGAAGTACAGCAGAAAGTGGATGCCCTTTTAGCTGCCGACCCTCCGCATCAAATACAAAGAGTGCGCTCCTTCAAAATCTCCTCTAAAGGGATAGTGAACAGGGGCGACTCGTTCAGGCGATCAAGTTTAAGTAACTCCCAATCGTCACTGTGTAAGTCTGACAGTACGCGAAGGACAAAGTCTCCATTGTGTAAACAAGATCCGAAACCTCCGGAGAAGGTGGTGGATTTGTTAGCGCCGGATCAGGATGTATTCCAGGTGTCCATTGTTGGAGCTATGGGGGTTGGAAAGACGGCAATCAAACATCAGTTTGTTACGTCGGAATATATGGGAAACTTGGATACGTTTGCAGGTAAACTTTATATCACATGCTAGTTGATAATCAAATCTGTTTATAAATGACATCGAACGGACATAGAAAATGTCCTTTATAAACAGGTGTCCTTTATACAGAGGTTAATTACTAAGTATATAATATATAGAGTAGAAAATTGCACCAATGAATTGCACCAAATAATTGGTGGAATTTACCACTGTTTAATTGCAGCTAATAGCCAGGTGTCCTTTATAAAGAGATAAATTATATATAACAAATACCACATAAAGTTAATGTGTCTCCTTAAAGAAAAGTGCCCTTTATAAAGAGGTGTCCTTTATACAGAGATAAATTTATATATAACAAATACCACATAAAGTTAATGTGTCTCCTTAAAGAAAAGTGCCCTTTATAAAGAGGTGTCCTTTATACAGAGATAAATTATATATAACAAATATCACATAAAGTTAATGTGTCTCCTTAAAGAAAAGTGCCCTTTATAAAGAGGTATCCTTTATAAAGAAGTGTCTTCTATAGCAGGTTTGATTGTTTGCTTTCTCAAATTTACAGTAATGAAGAAGACAGGAAGCTAATATATAATCGCCATCAAGTGAGATACGGTGCACGTATTTGTACTATGACTTTAATATTTTTTATGTTACAACTTAAAAACAGATACTACATACCTCTAAGAACCAGCCTTCAAATAAATAGATCATATGGATTGCAATTACGAATGATGCTTTACAATGATTCCTTAACATGTGTAATGGGTTTAAAGGGGTTTTAATAGCGGGATATATCAAAGCAATGTGTTGGGTATTCTATAACTATTATATATCTATGACACCATTCTACCCAATTATGCTGCATATTTCGGATGGATAGAAGCAAAGAATGATTATCATTACCCAATGATACATTTTATGCATTCGTAAATGATGAATGCTGCCTCATAGATAGTAAATGATCATCTAATGTCCCATCAAGTGATAATATTAATTTGTTATGGATGGCATATGCTGTGCCCACCAAGAGAAAACTACTGTTGCCCTTTGACCTCCTACCTGGTTAAGTTTTAACATTTTATCAGTAGATCTAACATGATATGGACCAAATAAGATGTCTGTGAATTATATATATTGTAAAGGTGAAACATGTTCGCAAATTGGCTGATATGTATAATGTGTATTGGGCCATTGTGACGGCATCATTCCAATATTGGTTCGGCGTTTACTTACATGGGGTGAGAGGAGCCTCTGACCAAATAAGATGCAACTTTTTCTTTTTTCTTCCTCAACTGTTCAGAAGTTAAAATGAAAATAATAATCCTCCCAACAATAGTCCAACTTTACTATAATACGATATGGTACCAAACAGACAAATCTATTCATCATGTCATCGAATTTTATTGATGAGATCTTCTGTCAAAAGGATCATGATATCATTGATTATCAAATAAACTATATTATTCTTTTCCATCAGAAATAGCTTAGATGATCAAGCATTATTATAATCGTCTTTATACAGGTATACTATATATAATGCAGCATTAGTTAATCTGATGAACTGGGACACATTTCACACGATCTGATTAAAATACATATCCTTATCATAACTCTGTTACATAGAGGATCTGACCTTTACACTCCCTGTTCTTCAGTTCAGATGCTTTTTTTTTCATCTAGGCACATCAACTTAAAACGCCATTTTGTCCCAGCATGCATTTATTTGTAACTATGTTGTGTTTTTTTGGTCAGGATGTGACGACATACACGAAAATGCTTCTGTCAGCTCTCACAAACTATTTCTTCCTCGCCAAGAAATTTATAAATATGATATCTTAATTTGATTGGTTAATCCGAAAGGTCGTCACCAAAACGTGACCTTTCAAGGGATGCTGACAGATATCTATGTAACGTAATGATACTAAGGATCAGTATAACAACATATTGACTTTCACACATTTCAGCAACAACATACTGGTAAACAAAACCAAAAAAGATTAAAAAAAATAAAATACAATATACAGTCAAACGTCCTGTATATAACGACCACCCGATGGACAGAGGTAAAATGGTCTTTATAGCTAGGTGACTTTTATACAGGTTAGCTGTGTTTAAATTGGTCGTTTGGGGTACTGAAACCGGTCTTATCCAGCAGCTGGTCTTTATACACAAGTGGTTGCTACGACAGGTTTTATTGCATACGTTTTCTCTGCTGAGGTAGTTTAGCAGTTGATGGTCTGATATCATGGTTTATGCTTACATGGAATAAGTACTAGTTTAAGATTATTTGAGAAAATGCTAGATTTTCAGCGGCAGGAACCTGCAGAAAAATCATCTATGGTACCTTTGGTTTGTACGTTGGTATTTTTGTCACATTTAGTACTCAAACGTTTTCAGCCAGAGACGGTCTTTGTCATTCGGCCATCAACTGATGTATTTTTTTGTAACTTTTGTAAAACCTATATGTATCTTTGGCCCTAAGATGCATGTTTAGCAGTGGTACACAGAAATATTTGCTGATAAGGGCTCGTACATAGTACAAGTAACATGCACGGCAGTCTATGCTATACGGCGTGCATGTGTCACAACCGCTTAACGTTCGGAGATTTCTGGTCTGGTTCCCTACCAGTGTTTGTAGTATTACCCTGCGGGATAAAGAAACCACACGTGTATAGTACAAATACTGCTGCGTATATTATTGCGAATAACACGAGCGTTGTCGCATTTTATGTGCGCATAATTGCGACTGACATCGCGCTCCTTCTCTGACTTCAGTAAGAGTTACAGAAATACACACTACCATTAGAACAAAAAAAAAACCATAAGACCACCGGTGAATCGAGCTATTTATTACCTGCTACAGTTTTATTTACGGCGGATAAAATCGTATCTTTACGAAGAGATACAAACATGGCGAAAGGAACAGAAGGCTGGAATGCCAGACATGAAACCGCTTGTGGCTACGTATACGTCATGGATGCGTCAAACATAATGTACGTACCCCTGCGTTCCAGCCTGATAAGCGTTTACATGCACGCGCCTAACAGTAAATACCTCGGAGATAACTGTCGAATATAAACGCATGTCAAATACTACAAGTAACGTTGTATATTCTCTTTATATAAGCAAAGACCAGATGATGTATACAGCATAAACTCTCTCCAGACACAAAAAGCGTTCCGTCCTGCCAAACAAAACAAACAAAAAAACACGTTATCAAGCAAATTCTTACCACCTTGTTCCTTGACCAACATCATCAGATATTTTGAACGAATTTCCAAAAAAATAATTTCTATTAATTTGTTTAAGAAATCCTACGACATCGTTGAATGACATTGCTACTGAATCAGTTCTCAAATTGTTAATGGTGAGATAATTGTCACGCTTTGCATCCATTACCTAATTATCTACATGTCAAAAATCGCAATGCCACGAATTATGTCAGTTATTATAGCTGAACTTTTAATTGATTCTCATTTGATATAGTAACATCACTCAATCGGCCTGCAGTTAGGGCATTAAGATTACACGTGCTCCCCAAATGCATGAAGCAAAAAGTGACTAATTTGGGGATATTAAAATTTCTCTTCCGTGAGGAAGGCTTTTGGTTCGTTACCCCAATCAAACCTTTTGTTCATTAACACGTTCGTTCTAGTTAGCTTGTTATAATTTGTTAAAAACTGTGATAATTTTTTACCAACAAGCTTGCCATAATTTATTTTACCACAGAGAGAGAGGTGTTCCAGTAATGCTGACCTTTAGGTAGCCACCAGCTACACGTGTCTAACAAGTCACGCTATGACAAGTAATCAAACAATTTACCGCCTAACGATCAAATAAAGATATAGATAGGTCATATATTGTATATCAATTTGTATCTATAGACAGCCATACGAGATCTATTATTGGGCCGTATTGGTAAGCATGTGTACAATATATGAAGCCATAATCTCGTGAGAGATGGCTAATCTTTTAGCACTGGGCTGTAGATAAGGACGTGTTTCCTTCCACTAGTCAGTTATTGTGGAATCCCTCTCATCAACATTCTTGGCCCGATGTGCTTCATGGCGACGTCTATTAGCTATACTTGTTCCTCTGTTCTACGATATGAAAGTGTTTGGTGGAGGCAGGCGAGAGGTTCTGACACATATTTGGCACCCTACTAAACACTGGTCTGTGTTCCTATATGACGTAGACGCAGAGACATTTTTACCAAACAATTCCCTTATCAGACAACGATCATTATCATTAAACATAAGATGTCAAAGACGAACATGTGTGATTTCATTGCATTAGTTAATCGTTCAGCAGTCAGTATATTTTATGTATGTGTTATGGTTGTTATGACGAAGGCGACATTCCGCTAAGATAACAAATACGCTAATTATCAAGTTATGATGCGAGCATTAATCGAGTACATTTTGACAATGCATAAAATACATGGTGAATGTAGCAAGCGGAACAAATCTAATTCGGGTAGCTAGATTTAGACTTACTTAGAGTGTAGCACAACTAGTGCTTCACTGAAATATTGAGTTTTTAAAATATTCTTTATTCAATATCCATCATGAAGCACACAATACAACAGTATAAAACATCAACATAATATATAATTGATTGTTAACGTAACTTTATACGAGCTACTGTAAAACTGGACTTATTCGCGGTGTGGTATTTTTCGCTAATTTGGCTTTCACCGGATCTCCTCGAATGTATCCAAACGCGACCATATATTAACGAACTCCATATCTTAATATGTGACTAATCAGACTGAAAATAAGCGCGAAGCGAATCGTTTGAAAGCTGTCTAAATGTAAAAAACAAAATTACACACGAAACAAATAACCACGTTTTCATTATAAGTTTCATGTTAACAAATTAAATCTTGAGTTAATGTTAAAAACTAAAAGTTGTGTATCAATAAGTATAGACAAAAGTCTATATCATCTGCCAATAACCTTTGTTGAAAGGAAAAAAGTGAGATGAAAAAAAGCTTGATAATTAATCATTTCAAAACCAGGATAAGATCCTGTTAACGCTGTGGTATTAACTGCTAATGTCTTATATCATACATGACCTGTGAGGGTACCTTATGTAGAGCGCGTGATCAGATGAATTGCCGTCAGCGTATATCAATAAATTAAGACACTATTCCTCCTTAAATTCACGCCTGTAGTTAAATTGAAATCAAACTATTGCTGTGGCTGACAACTTGCCAAACTTGGATGGGGTTGTATACCAAACATCCTGGCGATGGTGTCAACACTCACTTCAGACAAATAAACAACTCTTTTTCCGTCTTCCTCCTTGGATAAAACATTATGTGGCCTTCTAATTCTTCATAATGCATTTGTATGGACGGAGCCAAAGTACGGACATAAATATATAGACGCCACTCAAATCCAGGAATCACTCTGACTGACTCTCTCATAGACGCTTTCAATTTCTGAGCATCAATACAATCGAAGTCCTGCTGACGCTTGTCTACTAGTAACGCTGACCTGTAGATCTAGATAAGCGTCTAAACTATGTAGACACATATGTATCTGCTCTTTAGACAATGTCAATGATAATAAACTTACCATGTCTATAGATGCAAGCAATAAATGTATATATATATTGTACTATCAGCAATATTTCTTATTAATCTTAAAAACCAATCCTTAAATTTAAATATAATTATTTAAAGATGCTCTACCGCCGACAGAGCATAAATGATATTCATCATTTGAACAATAATTGGTGTTTAATCGTGTATATAAATGTCTAATTAACACAAAAAAAAATATAAAATAATTTATTTTGCATGCGCAAACAGTTCTTCATTCCATATAGAGTATAGTGACACGGAGTTTTTCCGGGATTCAATTAATTATTTTTCATATTTTTAACTTGAAGTAAAATTAGAAGCTCAAACTTTTCAATGGTGGTAATGGTGTAAAGTAAGTAACTTTTGTAACGGAAGAAAATTACTAAATTGTCTGCTCCTGTTTATGATAGTCAAAAAATACCATTTGTCAACAGTGGAGCATCTTTAATAACATGCTTACAGATTTGAATAATTGTTTTAATGAGTTTTTGGTTTCGACTCTCTTTGGTAAATTGGTAATTTTCGATAGTTTGCTTCATAAACAGTTCTATATGTAATAGATACCTCAGACGCTTTTCTTTTACGCATTCTGCTTTCTGGATCAAATAATTATTTTGTAGCAAATATCAACTATTTGTGTTAGAACGATAAAATAATTGTGCTACTATTCAATTGTTTATTTTGAAAGGTGTTGTTGTTAATTATGTCTCCAACCTGAGATTTATTCTTGTGATTACTTCTTGATTAATATGCTAAGGCAGAGAATATTTAAATTTATGATAATGTGCATCGTTTCCATTTTCAATAATATATACATGTTCTGTATTTCCCTGTTATACTCCATAGCTGTTAAAGTGAAATTTCGCGATGAGCTGTTTAAAGCTTATTCGCGAGGGTTAATGTTCGCGAATCATCCTTGTAACCTTTGAAAACGAAATTCACATTCAAATGAAATTATGTTATTTTGATCTATTTCGCGAGGTATTAAATTCCGCGAATATATCTAAATTACAACCATGCCGAAAATATACAGTACGTTTTTTGAAAGCACGACCAAGTTCTGTTTATATATCTATGCTGTAGTTGGGTTGTGTAGAGTATTACCAAGCCTATGTACATCAATGGTTGTCACAATCATTAGATTCTTGTCAGTACAGTGAAACAATCACTGTTGTCATGGTCGGTCATTAGCCGAGTTTCATTTTGGCGATGTCTCCACTATTGCTACGCAATGAAAATTCATGATCGGTAATTGTGCTGTTATTGTCATTTTGTGTCATACGTAAATACCATCTGAGTAGCTAAAAGAAATTTAGGGTGACCCTGACTTTAATGGACATTCTAATCAATGGATTGACTATGCGTTTATAGACATTCCGGCCAAGGGATGAACTATACTTTCATAGATATTCTGACCAAGGAATAGACTATACTTTTATAAATACTCAACAAAATTAACCAAGTTATTGATTTCAGAATTATAATCATCTTGCTGAAAATGCGTTTTTTCGCATTCTGTAGCATATTTTTTTAAATTGCAATATAATATGTCCTATTGTATGCCTAAAAAGTAACACATAGCGAAATAAAAAAGGTTCAGTAAGACTCTGAAGAATATAAAACCAAATGTAAATGTGCATAAATGTATAGATGTTACGAACATAAAATAAATGAAGCCATCTGATTTAAACAGTTTCTTTGCTTCCTAAACAACTTCCACCATGAATCTAATGTAAAGCCATCTTTCCCTACTCACGCTAAAGGTTGAGAGGTCATCGTTTTATCATTACAATATGGTTTTTGTTTTCCACTTGGTCAGAAGATCCCGACCTTCGACGCCCGATGGTATGGTGTTTTCTACTCTATTGATAATGACATCCTGAGTAGACTATGGTTCTAGAATCACCTCAATGCTGCGAACGGACATAAATGCCAGGATACAGCATAGCTATGTTCAGTCATTCATGCCACAAACATATAGTATATTACTAATGTAGAAATTCCTTTGTAAACCAAAGAGATGGACAATTAGGCGACCAAGATGGTGGAGGAAAGCGTTAATTTAAACATGTAGAGATCAGTTTCATTGGGTTCCTCTAAATCTTGAGTAAGCCATGATGGCTATACATAGTGGTGAAAATGTCTTATCATTCACAAATTTTCACTAACTTTCCGTATGTTAATCGCTAAAAGAAATAAGTTCCAATTTACCGAACCCAACCGTCCACTACCAAAATCTGACACCATATTTTGTCTAGCTTTTACACTGTAATACAAAAATTGTAACATTTCTCACGATACAAAGATTTGAATTGTCTATCCCAAATTAGGTGTCAGTTTGCGATTATGTCCTTTCTTCTTGCATAGAACAAAACGTATCTCATGTACCGTAAGTTACTAATCTGTGTCTTTTTTGAGTGTCGGAATTACCCTAATTTAAAACACCATGATGTTCAGAAACGGTAGCTGTGAAAGGCTGCCAAATGTTGATTAAAAAGTACCTTTAAGAAGAAAGGATGTAGTGTAGTCTTAAAATAATCATAAGTATACTATCTATTTATTGACGGTTTAACGCTGGCACAAAGCAATTAATTTGATTTATTACATAGTTTCTTGTTTCAAATGGCCTTCAACCAAAGTTTACATTCGTAAGATATTTTTGGCGAAGGTTTTACCACAGCCCACCACGTTCGTCTGTAAAGCAATTGCGGTTGTCTGAAACGACAGAATATGTACATACACAAATATTAACCACATCTGCTTGCCATAACTTGTCCAAAGCATCAATTAATCTACACGTGTATATATCGCACGCGCTTTGCGTGGGCGCTTGCCCTCAACATAACTGTCTATATTTAAACGCTGCCAAATTCTGTCGATGTTAATTTGATATGATGATGTAAATGGGTTTCCAAGCCAAGTTCGTTTTTATCTATTTCTTTCACTTCGTTCAATCATGTATATGACAAATTCATTGGTTGAAGACATAATCGCGAATATTACATAATTTGTTATATAACATCAAATCAGATATGATAAGACATTGTAGAAACGTCAATTGATCGCCTTGCGATCGCGAAAATGAATACTGTGAAATCAGTTACATGTACATGTACCTTCGCGGGGCTCATGTTTAAGGGATTTTAACATGTCACTATATTGTTGACACTTAACCCCGATGAGAAGAGAGTTTACATTAGGAAATCTTGGAAATACGAAACGCAAGTTTGGTCCCGAATGACAGAACACCATGATATAATGTTCATATAATTATGTTTTGTGGAGAGGTAAATTCGTTGATTTTGGTCGAAAAATGAAAGCTATGAAATATAAACCTCATACGAAATATAATAAGTCTACAGTATTCTTTGAAACCTACAATAAACCAATATCTGTTTACAACATAACGTATTACCATGCAAAATATTCACTGGCACGATGACAGATCACTTGACAGCCGGAGTTAGACTCCAAGTAGGTCATAAATAATTCTTAGCTAACATTCTAAGCAGATGTGGGGTCTCTTGAGGTTTTTGTTTTATACGCGGCAGTGCCACTTGTGCGCTTCCATTAAATTGCATTTTCTATAGACACAAAGTATGGGTAGAATGTTCACTTCATATTTTATTATTTGAGGTGTTTGTATTCGTGTGAAGGTTTTTGCGGTATAGTTAAACGCTTGTCCCTGTGAAGAAGGCTCTGGGGTCTGTCCCTAGCCAAAATACACTTTAGTCTATAAAAGTGGTAGTTTCTGCACCTGTTTAGCTTAACACATAAAGGGAGTGGGACGACTAGTTTACTCGTTGTCAGTATAATGTGACCGGGGGGTGGGGGGGTGGGGGCTATTCGGTGAGATGCTTTAACCAATTACAAATAGCACTACAAAAAGGACAATAATTCCACTATTACAAAGATACACAACACAAAATCCGTAGCCTTCCAAATCATACAGACATTCACCCATCGCGACTCATAACACATATGGAAAACCGCCCTTAAATGACCCTGATCTCAAATAGGGTATAAAACGTAATGAAGCAAACACTATAAGTCACTATAAGTAGGACGTGGAAAGAGTAAAATCGCTATTTATGGAATATCATGTTAAATAGCAACAATGTTTAGGATATTCTATTATTGTTGTTTTTAACCATCTTTTTCTAAATGTCATTTCAAATCGAGGGTTCAACCACTGTGAAGACGGTTTTGTGTTTAGTTTCCTGACCGGGGTACACGAGAGTTCACGCCAATGATATTTTGACTCTCGTTTAATTACTGAGTAGTTCACCATGTCGTCTGGTGTTAGCATAATGAGACACGACCAGGGTACATATCTTATACAAATGAGGAACAATATGGTAAAGGCTCAAATTGTTAACCAAATATAACAACAGCTACTTCGGAAAGTCCTTCGCCGACCTTTACTGCAGTCGAAATACAAATCCTAATACTGTGTATTATGTACGGACATAACACTACAACATTGACATATCTGATGTATACATTAATGATATTGCTTTGGCAGTCGTACCTACTTTTCACATTCTATATCAGTAACAATCCAGGTCCTCGCATGTTTCGACTTCAATGTACTGAACACGTACTCTCGTCACCAGCTTACCAGTACAGGTATTTGGCTTTTAAAATCATTTTTAGAATTCACTTTGAAACCATTATTTCAAAAGGACAAGTTCATTTTTTTCTTATATTATTTTACATAAACAAAACAAAATCAGCTAAAATGAACATCTGATCAATTGCTTATTTAGAAAATTGCTTTAGAATTAAAATTTTGAACCTTTCTGATGTACTTAATTAAAGAAACGCACACATTATACGTTTTCTTTATACCAAACTCGGTTGGCTGGAGTCAAAAAGTACACGTGCTTCTCAATTGTTGTTTTCTCACGTTTGCAATACACGTGTATCTTGAAATATAAATACTTCACAATATTGTACTCGCAATTCTTGTGTTATAAACACAAGTGTCTGTATCTGGTTTGTGTATCGGGCGATAACTATTTAGGACCGCATCAATTTGCACCAGATAAAAATTGTTTTCTTCTGGCATATCTAACGAACTGCGTATATAAATGTTCGTATATATCTACAAACATTTGATATTGCTAATGAAATCCATATTCTCGCGTTATAAACAAGTGTCTGTTTGCGGTTTGGTGTACGGCGATAACTATTTATGAGGGCATCCATTCGCACCAAATAAAGTTTGTTTTCTTACAAGTTCCTTAAAACAAGCATTTTATATTGGTAAGCATATCTTTACTATTATTATCCCCAATACTATTATTCTTCTGTTTGTTTGATACTCCACATGTTATAAATAACAACAGTAACCACACAAACATGTTTATTATAGGAGATAGTACCAGTTGGCATGTTCAGTACTGGCCATCGGTTAGAGGAACTTGATGACGTAAAGCAAAACTCGTTGGACCTAGCGTGGTATTCGTCATATGAAAGGATATACAATAAAAAGAATACGTTTTTGTCCCAACTGTCCAATTTTAGTGGAAGTCCACCTCTGAATAAAGACCACCTGGTTACAAAGACTAGTTTTGCTCTGTCCTTTTGGTGGTCTTTTACTTGGATTGACTGTTGCAATAATGTAAAAAAAAATGGCATTGTTATTAATAGACATTTAAGGAAAATATCAATCAGGATATTTTAAAGAAATCTCAGTAGCTCAGCGAAATGGGTCGAACTCCTGTTCATTATATTTACTATATATACTCAAATATATAAATTTCTTTATTATATAAGATACTTTATGCTTATGCGTATTACTGTGATATTTCTTTGCGTAATATTAAACGGTTGTACAAAATCAAATCATACGTAGCACAGAATTTTATTAAGAATTAACCAAGCCGTACAGGTTTTGTCCATATAACATAAATGCTAATTCAAAAGACCAGCATAATTGTCTTGAAACCGACATTTTCAAAGGACGAGCCAAAAATAAACCCAGATGTTACATCACTCTGGAGATAAGAAGATTTAGCTAGAAATACCAAGTTTATCTGGCACTTATAGTGATGTCTCTATATAAACTGTACATCACGTACTTCAGCGAAAGATAAGATGTATACAAAACGCATTAATAATTGGGCAATCAGATACGATCTTACTATCCTTTTCTCCTCATAAAAAAATGATATGAAGATTATTTCCGCTTAAATTAACGGCATCGCGAAATCTCTATTTAGAAACAGTCACAGTAATAGTCATACTGTTGTTATCAAAAATCTCTATTTAGAAACAGTCACAGTAATAGTCATACTGTTGTTATCAACCATTCATTGCAGCATCTTTATGAAAGAAAAAAAAAGAAAATTGAATTTGTTAATCAATATTGGTGACTATGAATCTTTTTGTTTCTGTTACAGTGGAATCCGGCCAGCAGACAGCCGTACCTGTAATGTTAGATGACGAGGAGTCTATTGTCTTGTTTACAGACTACGATGATGCTGAGGTGAGTCTTCAGTCAACCGTGACGATCAACAGTCTTTGGAACTATCATTACTTATCTTTATTCGAGCTAAACAGGATTGTTCAGAAACCTAAACTATATGAAGCGACTTTCAAATGTCACTGTGTCACACAGCTGAGTACATTTAGGATTCGTCACTGATGTTAGTTATTGGTGATTAATTGCGAGTAAAACTGAAACAAAATGCCAAGAGTATCAGTACTAAGTGGGGAAAAGTTATCATTAATGCTTATTATATCGTCCTTCTGCTATTGGTTATCATTTAAGATCAATTTCATTAAATTTTATTTTTCAAATTTTCTTCATAATACTTATTTTCCGTCAATATTAGTATGAAGTTAAAAATAGATGTGGATACTAGATGGTAATTCAAGCACTAGATCATAATTCAAACAGGTTCCCTGAAAGACTGTGTATTTTTTTTCTAGAGCTACAATGCCGTTTCAAATGCAATATACTTTAACATCAATTCTCATTAACATACATGAATGATAATAAACTCGATAGTGTAAACATCACATGCCAATAGTGTGCAAATTTATGATAACAAATCAAACATGTTTTATTATCAAAATGTCGGTGCATCAGCCAATAATTTTGTACATTTTAAACCAACGAATTTGCATTTTTAAGCAATTTTAAATCGCATATATAGACGCTGTAGTGTAGGACATGTGTTATATCGTCCTCCTGCTTGTGTTATCATGTGGAAGATAGTCGGTAATACGAACCACAGACAAGCTGACGTCAATGTTGGCATTCTGTAAAACATTCTCATTTTCTGTCTCGCAGTGTGCAGTAAACAAATTCACAAAGCACTGGGGGAACAATACTATAATATACATGTTTTCGTCTTAGTTTCATCTTCGCTTTAGTTGTTGTTTCTATACTGTTACATTCCTGTGTACGTTTTATACATGTTTCTGTATAAGCCTGACACAATAGTAAATACGCTCAGTTTGAACGTGAGGTAACGTGATAATGTACATGTAATGCACATGTCCAATGTTGTAACCGCGTGTACATCCCCAGTACATGACTTGACGATACCTTTGAGTACATTGCTATGTTTTTTTGTTATAACCACATTCTCTGCTCTCGTGCTTAGACAACATCTGTTCCGTATTCTTGTAGAAATTCCTACAGTTTGTATCGCTAGACGGACCAACATATTGTTCATTTAACTGAAGTAAGCAAAGTTTTGATCGTTAGCACTAACGTGTTACAGAAAAATCACAATCGCTTGCCTGACCACCAAAACAAATGTTTGTCTTACCGGAAACAAGCGTTTGCTCACCTTCAAAACCAATACTTGTCTGGCCCTAAACAAATGGTTACAAACTCTTGGCTGAACCCACAATTTGAACAGCAATGACTGATAGGTGTTTAGCCTCTGAGAATAAAATTTAAACAAAAAGCAATCCTGGGCTATCTCGAAATTTTTTAGGAAATAAGAAAAAGGCATCGTGTTACTAGTAGCACATGTAAAAATGATTACACATACACGTAATATAGTGGAATATCCATATATTTTTTTTATAAATTATCGCATTCTTTCGCAAGCTTAATGCATACTGGGCAGGGATATCTGCTTTCTTCATAATGTTCGCAGAATTCACATTATAACAAACTCGATAACGATTAAGTGTATTTGCACCATTCTTTCATATTTACATTTTCACTGCAGTCCCACTATGTAACCTTATCAAGCGCAGTTGGCAGTCAAAAAGCCTATGAACTTCAACCGCTTATTATGACGCCATTATCATTGTGTCGTCACAATTGTCGTGCCGGCGATCACGGACAACGGCTGTTCAAAAAGCTGTTCCGTCCTTAACGATAACGAATGATTAATTTATTGTAAATGCAAAATTCCATGGTATTTCTACACAAGATTGTAACCAAATGTAAATATAAGCATTGAACATCTTTCAGTTGGCATTCATATTGGCTTCATGGAAATTGCCTCTGCCAAGTTGGCATTCATTTTGGCTATGAATTTCAACTGAAAGACGTTCAATGCTTAAGTAAATTGTAAAGTGACTTTAAGATACTGTCCCTCTACAATAATAGTAAAGATTTTTGTATTGACATTAGGAATAATAATTAGCATGAATCAGAACCGTGTCTCTATTTGAATAAGGTATTTAGCGTATCAAGCTTAATTTGTGAACCGAATGGACCAAATATTCAACCAAGGGCTACGCTTTTATAATAAGAACCAATAGGTTGTGACTATCACCCATAAACTATAGGTGGTGAAGTTTTCCTGTTTTTAGTCTATTGATTTTGATCATTCCGATTTCCCATGTACATGTACAATATTCAACAGTTTTTTAGGTCACCTGAGACGAAGTCTCAAGTGACCTATTCTCATCGCCTTTTGTCCGTCGTCGTGCGTCGTCCGTCGTCCTTCGTGCGTCGTCCGTCGTGCGTCGTGCGTCGTATGTCCGTAAACAATTTACATTTTCGACTTCTTCTCCAAAACTGCTGAAGCAATTTCAATGAAATTTTGCACAAACCTTCTAAGGCATAAGGCCAATCAAAATTGTGAATTATATGGTCCCCACCCCCCAGGGGGCTGTGGGAGGGGCCAAAAGGGGTAAAATTGAGTAAAATTTCAAAAATCTTCTTCTCCACTCACAGATGTGGTAGAATCAAATACTCTTCATAGATAGAAAGGTCTTAAGGTCCTTTACAAAAATTGTGAATTATATGACCGTGGGGTCTCTAGTTTCCCCCTGGGGAGGGGGTTAAGTTTACTATACTTTATATTGAGAAAACACATTTTTGCGCATTATTTGGTCATTTGTAATAGGAAATGAGTCAAATGTTGTCAGAATTATCAGTATGAGATGGCCATTTAATCCTATTAACAAATTTTCTATGACTGACCCCCAGGGGCCTTAGGGGCGGGGTCAAAAGGGGTCAAATAGGCTAAAACTTCAAAAATCTTCTTCTGAAATTCTGGAAATGGTATAATCAAATACTTTTCAGAAATAGAATGGTCTTAAGGTCCTTTACAAAAATTGTGAATTATATGACCCTGGGGTCTCACGTTTTCCCCTGGGGAGGGGGTCAAGTTTACTATAGTTTATATAGGGAAAACACATTTATGAGCATTTTTTGCTCAATTTTCATTGGAAATGAGTCAAACTTGGTTAGAATTATTAGCCTGAGATAGCATTTTAATATCATATCCACAGTGATTCTGGCCGATCCCCTGAGGGCAGAGGGGCGGGGCTAAAAATGGGTCAAATAGGCTAAAACTTCAAAAAACTTCTTCTGAAATTCTGGAAATGGTAGAAACAAATACTGTTCATAAATAGAAAGGTCTTAAGGTCCTTTACAAAAATTGTGAATTATATGACCCTGGGGTCTCACATTTCCCCCTGGGGAGGGGGTCAAGTTGACTATAGTTTATATTAGGAAAACACATTTATGAGCATTTTTTGCTCAATTTTCATTGGAAACGAGTCAAACTTGGTTAGAATTATTAGCCTGAGATAACATTTTAATATCATATCCATATTGGTCCAGGCCGACCCCCTGGGGGCAGAGGGGCGTGGCCAAAAAAGGTCAAATAGGCTAAAACTTTAAAAATATTCTTTAAAATTCTGGAAATGGTATAATCAAATACACTTTATAGATGAAAAGGTCTTAAAGTTTGTTTATAAAAATTGTAAATTATATGACCCTGGGATCTCCTGTTTCCCCTTGGGGAGGGGGTCAAGTTTACTATAGTTTATATAGGAAAAAAACATTAATGAGCATTTTTTGCTCAATTTTCATAGGAAATGAGTCAAACTTGGTTAGAATTATTAGCCTGAGATAGCATTTTAATATCATATCCACATTGGTCCTGGCCGACCCCCTGGGGGCAGAGAGGCCGGGCTTAAAAAAGGTCAAATAGGCTAAAACTTCAAAAATCTTCTAAAATTCTGGATATAGTAGAATCAAATAATTATAGATGGAAAGGTCTTCATGTGTTTTATAAAGACTGTGAATTATATGACCTTGGGGTCTCACGTTACCCCCTGGGGAGGGTCAAGTTTACTTAAGTTTATATAGGAAAAACATATTTGTGAACATTATTTGCCCAATTTTCGTAGGAAATTAGTCAAACTTGATTAGAATTATTAGCCTAAGATATAGCATTTTAACATCCATATCCGTCCTCGATGTTCCCCTGGGGGACCAGAGGGGCAGGACCAAATTTAACAGGGTCAAATTGATTAAAATTTCAAAAAATACCTCTAAGTTCACAGGTTTGATGGAAGCAAATACTCTTCATAGTCTAAAAAGGTCAAATTTATAAATCACTGACCAACTTCAAGGCCCAGCATATAGTGTTTATATGTCTTTATAAAATTTGTTTCATTATTTGTTTCATTATATATTCTAACTCAGGTGACCGTTAAGGCCCACGGGCCTCTTGTTTAAAGAAACGTTTTTCCCTTATATTGCAAATGGCATTTCACGGGATGTGACATATTTCACGAGTTATTGGAAATCGCGAAGCAATGGCAGCTAAAATGTTTCCACGCACAATAACAATAGAACATAAAAGTCACAATATCAGCAGAACATAAAAGTAGAACCTTAAAGTCACAATAACATTATAACATAAAAGTCACAATAACAGTAGAACCTAAAAGTCATATTAACAGTAGAACCTAAAAGTCATATTAACAGTAGAACCTAAAAGTCACAATAACAGTAGAACCTAAAAGTCACAATAACAGTAGAACCTAAAAGTCACAATAACAGTAGAACCTAAAAGTCACAATAACAGTAGAACATAAAAGTCACAATAACAGTAGAACATAAAAGTCACAATAACAGTAGAACATAAAAGTCACAATAACAGTAGAAACTAAAAGTCACAATAACAGTAAACTAAAATCAATAACATAGAACTAAAAAAACTAACATAAAAGTCACAATAACAGTATAACGTAAAAGTCACAATAACAGTAGAACCTAAAAGTCACAATAACAGTAGAACATAAAAGTCACAATAACAGTAGAACATAAAAGTCACAATAACAGTAGAACCTAAAAATCACAATAACAGTAGAACATAAAAGTCACAATAACAGTAGAACATAAAAGTCACAATAACAGTAGAACCTAAAAATCACAATAACAGTAGAACATAAAAGTCACAATAACAGTAGAACCTAAAAGTCATAATAACAGTAGAACCTAAAAGTCACAATAACAGTAGAACATAAAAGTCACAATAACAGTAGAACATAAAAGTCACAATAACAGTAGAACCTAAAAGTCACAATAACAGTAGAACATAAAAGTCACAATAACAGTAGAACATAAAAGTCACAATAACAGTAGAACCTAAAAGTCACAATAACAGTAGAACATAAAAGTCACAATAACAGTAGAACATAAAAGTCACAATAACAGTAGAACCTAAAAATCACAATAACAGTAGAACATAAAAGTCACAATAACAGTAGAACATAAAAGTCACAATAACAGTAGAACCTAAAAGTCACAATAACAGTATAACATAAAAGTCACAATAACAGTAGAACCTCAAAGTCACAATAACAGTAGAACATAAAAGTCACAATAACAGTAAAACCTCAAAGTCACAATAACAGTAGAACATAAATGTCACAATAACAGTAGAACCTAAAAGTCATATTAACAGTAGAACCTAAAAGTCACAATAATAGTAGAACCTAAAAGTCACAATAACAGTAGAACCTAAAAGTCATAATAACATTATAACATTAAAGTCACAATAACAGTAGAACGCACAAAAGGTCACAATAACAGTAGAACGCACAAAAGGTCACAATAACAGTAGAACTTTAGAGTCACAAAAATAGTAGAGCGCAAAAAAGGTTGGTTTACATGATCAGGTCATTGTATTACTGTATAAATGTTTTGTATATCTATTGTTTAACATGATTGTGATGTTATGTCAAGCAAAATCGCCTTCTTGTGGGTTGGTATCGATTGCTATGTCATTATTTTGTAAACGCAATTCACATCGGTGTCTCCGAAAAGTATGACATTATTCCCGCAAACACATGACGTCACAATCAATACCTAGTCGAAAGGGCAGATAACTCTGTTATATGCAAATACAGAATAAATAAAGACCAACACGAAAATAAATTGGTATACTTTAGTGGGCACTTATCTCCTGTATCACTCTTAATGTATTGTATATCTTTTCCACAGGACTGTGATGTTATGTCAAACAAAGACGCCATTGTACTGGTTTTTTCGGTAACTGACAGGAACTCGTACAACTTTGCCAGGGACTGCTTACTAGACTTACGGCAGACGCTCAAGTCCAACCAAGTCATCATACTGGTAGCCAATAAGACTGATATAGTCCGAGGTCGAGAGGTCACCAGCGAAGGTAAAATTCCCCTCTCAAATTATGACCCTGTCATCGTACTCTAGGAGACTTCTAATTTTGTTAGAGCGTTTATCCATTCACAATTGTACATATTACTACGCGTTGTATATTTCTTAAAATTACTGAATTATGGACGTCTAAATTGCAGCTTTATAATGTAATTGTTTCACTAGATAAGCAATCATAAAACATCTTGATGTTAATTTAAAGAAGCTTTAATGTCCGTATAACCTTTATTATGTAATCTTAACTAGCGTTGAAACCGATGCTTGTGTACCCATTCTCTTCCAGAAGTATTCTAATTTTAGAAGTTCTTGTCATTGGAATATATACCATCCTTTTGTTTTTATTTTTATTTTACAGAAGCTATTGCAACTGCCGAACAATATCGGTGTAAATACGTTGAAACATCGGCATCACTCAACCATAAAATTGACGAGCTTCTAGTCGGTGTTTTAAAGCAAATCCGACTGTCACGAAAGGCTAAAGGGAAAAAAGAAAAGAAAGCAGAACTGTCTGGTTCCGGTACCGCAGCATCAGCATCTGCAGCTAATGCTCCAACGACCGAACCTGCAGCAGCTTCAAAACCGGAGGAAAAGCAAAGCGAGTCGGTCTTCCAACGATTCTTCAAAGGATTATTTGGTCGGTTTACTAAGAAGAAGGATAATGTGGACAATCTTTACAACTGAACTCATTGGTGCTGTCATGTTGGTACAATGTATATCTGAAGAAAGTGGGGCCAAATCGTGTAGGTCATCTGACGAAATAATACTTAGAGTTTGATAAGTATCAGGTCTATATATATAGCTATTGTGTCAACGAAACATTGAGTATGATATATTACAAAGATTTCGGTCACACGAGAGAACGATACTAGTAGTAGCTTAAGGCGTTGAAGGAACTTGGTGATTGCAAACATAATAATTTGTAAAATAACGAAAGATTCAATTAAAAGGAAGGAAGAGGAATTAAATCGGTGTTTAGAAAGTGCTTTCCTTTTTTTCGTGCCAAATGGCTCTACTGTATTTCAATTATGTGTGTCATGCTATGCAACTTGTAGTCTGTCTTTGATGAATACCATCATATCGTATTTATTCTGCCGCCGACTCATTTTGGAATCAATTCTTACAACGTGGGGCGATATATATTTGCCAAAGGAGAAACTATTTGGCCCCATGCAAGACAACCAATTTAAGTTAACAGCACCAAGAAAAGTCACAAGCAAAACTGATTACCAAACTACATCCGTCCAATTGTTCTGAGAAATGTGGATACGATACTGTTAATATGCTCTCGTACTTTACGCATGCGTGGCAACTATGCAATCAAGCGATGTCGCTAACATATTTTATACATGACAACAGTTTGAAAGTAACAAGAAGAAAAATGAACAACAATGGAACTTATAACGATCGTTGAATTATGACACTTTCCGTTATCCGTACAATGTCAGCATTACTGTAAAGTGTAATTTGTCTGACCGGATGTCACCGGAACTATCGTGTTTGGCCGGTGTAGCCAGGTTTCCTGATTATCAAGAAGGAAAATGTTATACAATTACGGACAACAGGGGGCTGCGGATTAAAAAAACCGGCTGGTTTTGACAAGTGATACTGTATTTCTGTTATCTTTTTTATGAATAACAAACATATTTTAAGTCACAAATAGATTTTAGTAACGAAGAAAATGTTGAAACTTTTGTTAATTTTCTAGTAACGTTAACTATCGACGGCACGTGAATGTCACAATTATACGAGGCAAAACCTATGCTTGATTTATGATGGTTTAAGCGACATGTGATTGGGGATGTCCTAAGCGACACTTTATTGGAGATATTATTTGATATGGTGTGATTTCATGGTTCATGTTTTCATTTCAGACATTCCTAGTCATAAACCATCTTGTATGTAATAAATTATTTTTACAAGTTCCAATGGTGTTCATTTGGTGTTTTATTCCTTTTTTATCTTGATTTACAAGTATGGACGATCTACGGTACGGGGTCTGTGATAAAATCACATAAACGTAGCTTCCATTGAATAATTATAACAAATACCAACCCAGATAATTACTTTAATTGATCACGTAGCGCATATCACTCTAAAGTAGATCCCCAACGTACAGCGCAGTTCAGTTTACTTCTCAGGTGAAATTGGCACCGAGATATTTGCAATATATAATTTCCCGTTTTTAATAATCAAATAATTGTACCGTAACTATTATACATTATCGAAATCTCATTTCAAAAGGATGTCTTTATACCCTGCCATAAAGGTTTAATAACTAATTTTCGCCAGTAGGCTTGTGTGGCTGTGTTCAAGATATGTGTATTGGAACTATGCTATTCAAGTATATTTATTCTATTAAAAACAACAGAAATCGATGATAACATACCATGTACATACTGTCAAAACATCATTTTATATTATCAATTTTCCGTTATATGAAAGTAACAAACAAACTAGATTTGATAAGTTAAATATATTTATATCTGTATTTTGTTTAAAATTAACAATAAAATTAACAATAAGCGCAAAGCAAAGACCGTTTAAATCATTGTAACTAGATTTAAACACTAAAATGCAAAAACATCGTCATGGAAATATATTTGATGAAATATTATGTTTATGTATGGTGTGGACAAGAAGCTATTGCAGTGTCGTGATATCACGTTGATTGTAACGTGTATTAAATCATATAAGTAATAGCGTTAACAGGTGCTGTGGTAAATAAGTGAGCTGCTGGAGCTTCATGTAGTTTGTAACACTACTTTGGCATTACAATATAATCTCTCCGTTTTGTGCCAGAATTTCTGTGATAAACTGACTGTTGCCAGTGTCCAATAATCCTCTTATCTGTGAATAAGGAAGTTTACATACATTAAATCACTATTAAGTATTAATTAGTGGACAAGGCAATAATGATCAACAAAAATATTTTCAGTGTCATCCACCCATTATCAAGGCACATACAACCAACATTGTCATACAATATATAATTAATAATGATACAATAATGCAAATGAAACAAATATCAATACGTATAAAACATCAAGGAACTTTTGATGCTGTCTGTGTATCCAATAAGTTTCAATACCCTCGAATAAACTGAAATATAGCATGTCAGCAGATGGCACGGATGAACTGTGATAGCAGCAATCTTACAGGCAGTGATATATTGTCTGTGCTGCACACGAGCTAAAGCAAGGATCCTAATAATAATTGATGTTTTGAACATGGTGCATCAAAAACCTGTCATGTTTGGTCAGCTTACCAAACAGGTTTCCATTATATGCAGTTAAATCTGACTCAACGCTAACACTGAAATAATTTCCATTGACATTAATTCATAAACACCTATTTATAATACCAAATTTCAAGTTAAAATTTGAAAATGAACATAAAAATTAAAGGAACTCGTATTGATGGTATATGAGATATAATAGAACCTATCTTTTTATCTCAAGTTGCACAGTAAAATTAATTAGTTCAAGCAGTATCACCGTGAAAATGGCTAAACACTGAGCAAAAATGTCCTGCGTTAAAATATTATTTAGATGCCATTTCGAAACGTCCAGTTAGACATCTGTTTACTGCACACGAGTTTCAGCTTATCATGAAATTTGAATCAAAGGTTACATATTATAGAATAATTTACTATATAACTATTCTACATTGAAGGTGTCTTGTTTGATTTCCAAACATTAGACCTTTACCTTATTGGCTTAATTGAGAGTTCTAGTCAGCTAATGGCAATTAATATACGCTGTGTCTGATTTTACTATAGTTAGAATGCTGCGATAGGGGGTATAACTCGTACGCGACGACTACAGATACTGTTTTAGTGTGGAAGTTAACAATCAATAAAGTGAGGTTACTCTTGTGAAACTAACTGTTTTGGCAAATGTAGTAGTAATCTCCCTTTCATTGTTGAATATTGACATCCTTGCTATATCCCTCAAATAAAAACATTCATCTCGTGCTTGCAAATAGGATTGTTCTCAAGTGTCGGTTTCCATATATTATTTCTTTATTCTCCTTGGTTCTGTACGAACTTGTATGTAGCAAATACATTTTGAAAAATATTTTAGAATTGTAATTGTAGAAGCAATTAACAATTAATTAATCATTTGAATTTACTGAGAGTTATTTGATAAATTGCCATATTAAGTAATGTGTAATTCTTGAAATGCTGGGTAACTTCTAGTGATGAATAAGAATCTTCAAATATCAATAATTTAATTGCAATCTTCTAGCTGAAGAAGTAAAACAAAACTTAACATTTTTCATAAAAAAAGATAATTTTTCACAATGAAAACCGTAAAATTAAGACCACCGAATTACAATTTCTGTATTCGCTTTCTATTAACAAAAATCAATATCGAAAATGACTTTCTAATGATACATCAATCGCCGGTGAGGCCTTGTTTTGTAGCTTTAGGTTGTCACTCTGTGATTGCCGTATGAACACTGATGAGGAGGACAGAACCATACGACTTTAGCGGCGGTCTAACCTTTGCTAGAGGCGATGACACGAAATAATGAAATCACGGAGAAGTCAAATGAAAAGCATCCCCAAGGATACATTTAATTGGAATCTCAGAGCATGGAGAAAGCATGGTCTTTTCTATTCAGTACAGAGGGTCAACCGGCGGCCATCATTGCCCCATCATTGGTTTGACATTGGTGGATGAGTGGCTATAAACGAGGTTGAAGGATAATTGAATTGTGCACGCTGTTTCTTAAGTTGGAGAGGAAGAACGTAGTCTATTCATGAAATGAAAGTTTGTAAAACCATCGACTATATCTATCTAAATCGATTTACTCGATCTGATATACCACCACTTCTTACTACTTGGGTCTAATAGATAGACTTTAATCTTTCCCTAACCAATTTTGTAATCTGCCAAAATGTGTATAGCCTGTCGTAATTTCTAATATCATCATATTTTGCTCTAAAGGGCAATTACAATCGGGGTACCTCTGTGTCTAAACCATTTCCTATCGTCTTAACACAGCAGTAACAAAGTGGATTTCCTTGTGACTAGAGTCTGTTTCGCCTGACCATATGTAACGATACGTTATTAATTCTACTGTAAAGGTGATGAATAATGTCTGTAATAGTTCCAAAAACTGTTAAGTCAATAACACAAATTCAAATCTATAAAAAACACCATTATCCAAACGGAAAATCTCGATAAAGTACAAGAGTTCTCGTGCTCTGCTTCATTCACAATATGTTGTACAGATATGGGTAATATCATAACCCTAGAATAATAATCGAGTGTCAATATTTAAACCTCTTGGGATGTTTTTAAAAGACGTGCTGAACAAATTGCAACATGTAAAAAAGCGAAAGATTTATTTCAATTTTTACCTTAACACTTTCACATAGTCTTCATTCGCTTGTTGTTAATCAGGCAATGGTATGTGTGGACATCGTATGTTTCCATTCCTACCACGTAAGTGCCCCATTTGAAAATTCAAATGGGCAAGGTTACAAGGACGCACCACACAAATATACATCAGCCGCGTACATGTATACACCGTAACACACTAAAAGGACAATTACTGTAATCAAAATGGCTGCTTGGTTATAATGTAATGACTGATTGCTATAATTTTAACAAACTGCAAAAGGAAAGCATTGTGTATCCTATATGAACGTTCTCTGTATTAGCACAATTGAATAGATTCTATGATTTTCAGATGTCATTAAACAAACCAAAAACTGTATAAATAGAGATAATGCAAAACTTGTCATTTCGCTGACGTTGCCTTCTCGGATAAACGGATAAGGCTGTAAATCAAGTTTTCCGGGGGGGGGGGGGGGGGTTGAGAATTATATTGAATTGAAGCGATCAACTGGAATGGTTTTTGAGGAGATTCCGCTATCACACAAAGCTAATATATTTTCATCCTTAAATGTTTCGCGGTTCACATGCAATTCTATCCACGTTATTCCATAATGTGTGTGTGTTTTTTTCTGAACTTTTTCATGATTTTTGTATTCCTCCTATAAACGTCAATTTTGTTAGAAAAGATTATATGCAGACACTGCACATCATAAATATCAATATATTATAGTGCCGAACGTAAAAAAAGATAAATTGGTACAGCGTAGAAGGTTTTCGCATCAGTATCCCATTCCAACACAAATCATAAAACACCAGAAAGCTACATTGTGACATTATTTTAGAAAGTAAGCATCAGAATGAAATTAGGAATACAAGCCATCATCTATCATAATAGCTTTCTTCGTCAATATTTTATGAAAAACTCTATATCTGTATTGTCAGGGGACATGTATCCAAGTATGGCTTTACACAAGTATTGTATATGATGCACACAACGCCATTTATCTGGCTTTGTCTTGTGATAAGAGATGTGATATTTTGACAGGCCTTTCTTGATGTTTTTGGATATTATTTAGCTTAAGTGACACGTGGAACCATTATATTTGTAACCAAGGATGGATGTTTTGTCCTAATGGAAAATAATAGCAAATGTTGGAAAAGGAAACATTAATAAGGTTTATTGAGATACTCCTATGTTCCGAAATACACCACTATCAGGAACACTTTGGGATAGAACCTATATAAAACTTATTATTATGAGATTTGAGTAAGGTAATTTGTTTTATAACATGTTTATGACAAATTATTATTACATATAAGGGGGGAATGATTAATGAAAAAGTTGTATATACTATCCAGGACCTTTCGAGCCCACTGTGGGAAAGACTAGAAATGGGTTACAAAAATATTAAACAGGTAAATGATATACCTGTAAATTCATCATTTCACTGGCCTTAATAGTTCAATATTCGAAAGAGTATAGCCGCACAAAACAGAAACCGATTCAACAGATGAGTCTGACTTCTAGAATATTTTTCTTTCAAGTGTTTGTGTTCATCTGTATTTTGTCACATTCCTTTTGTTTCTTTTTTTAAAAAAAATATGTAAGCGTTACTTTTTTTATAATAAGTGACTAATATGTCCACTAAACTAATCCATTTTTATTGTGCATTCGTAACCAAATGATATTATAATACTCATACCCCAATGCGTCTAATCTAATGTCAAAGAAATTAGCAAAACATTCTCGGGAATATGACCTGTAGCATTACTATCGACTATACGTCGGCCTCATGTGAAATATGGCGAAGTAAAAAGCCATGTTCTGAGTGTCGTGGCCAATTAATCAGATGACCAGTGCCGCGGCTGCTGGTCATTATCTAATTCCACCGAGAGGTATTTGGATTGCCCGAATCATGTTTGGTTCGCCAGGTTCCGAGGAGTTGATGACGTGGACATGAGTTTGTGTTAATGGTGCCTGTTTTAACAGTTATCTGATAAAGACGTATGAGCGAACAACTGTTTACTGCCAAATCGTAGAAAGGAGTAATCACGAAATGTACAAATCATAACATCGCGCAATAACACAAAAATAGTCGTTATCATGACTTTTAACATGCGTTAACAGGACTTTTGCGTAATTACGTGATTGTTTTGTTTTGATTTCTATTTTCATCTTTTTTCAAAATTTAACATTCTACACTGTCATACATTACATACTTGGTGGGAGGTAAATACGCTGTACTGGCGTGTAAATTTAAAATTGTTAATGTTTCATGACCATAGCGTTTTGTGAGTCTTTTAATCTTTATGTTGCTTGTTTATGTTTTCTTATGCTTGTTTATGTTTTCTTATCATATTACCTGTTACCCAATGAAATGAAAAACACCATTACTGCGTTTTTCATGTGGCTCCCAGGTATTCATATTAACAAACGGTGTGATGTTTCCTTATACATTAACGTGTCGTAATGCACCAAGATAATAGTAAGCCTATACATGTGTATCCTTAATATATTAAAGCACGTTGATGATGCATTAGGGGCTGTAACAAAACAAACTTTAAACAAGGCATTTCATTGTGATATTATCTCCACTAGTTAGCTGTGGTATTGAACACTTTTCAGTATTCAATATTAGTTCCCAAAGATTTCCATGTGACAGAAACTGATACCTATTAATAGTTTTTCATTTTCATTTTAGATGACATTTTAACTATTCGGCTCATATATGAATCAATATGCCGTGTGACTTGTCAACCAGAATATATAATGTTATTTCATATAACAAATGTTACTTTTTCTTTAATCAACCATTTATTATATATCACATTATAATATTGATTTCATCAGCAAATAAATATTGACGCACTTTTAATAAAAAAAAATCATATCAATAAAAATAAGATAAAATAAATATTTTATTTAAGATAATTATCTTAGATTACCATGATCAATAAGTAGATTAAAATTAAGAAATTAATTATAATTAGGGTAACATATTACACTATACTTATATAATCCTCTTATTGCGACTCATGTCATAACCTACTCACGCGGTTAAATCATCATACATGAACAGATGAATGGTGTGGGTCAGCCGTAAATATATCTAGAACTAATTACAGGGACAGGGATTTCAACGTTGTGGACCATGAATATTGTGTATGAATCGCTTACCTAACAGTAGTTAAATTATAAACGTTATTCACAGATGTGTATGAAATATACAGTAAACTTACAAAATTAAACAAGATCCTTAAATTAGCGCTTTTCGCGCGTAACATAATGTTCGAAAACCTGACAGCGCTAATTTTTTTTATTACTTGTATATATTGAAATTGTGTGGCCTGAAGAATGGCCCTAACATCATTCTAACATTACCTATCAAGGTTGCCTTTGCGCTAAATTTTGAATGTGCGAAAAATAGGTGTGTTTACAGTGAATGGTCACACCAAAGACTACATGTATATACCGTAGCTTTTGTGTGTATTGATCCGAAATCGGCAATAAACCTACCAAATTCAAACACATGATTAATGCATTTAGCGTAGAAATGCAGGTCTGTCCCTGAAGCAAGCATTTTGAGAACTGAGATTTTTCTTGAGCTTCACAATTTCCATACACAAAGACTTGCGTGAGTTATCCCCATCTCTAAGATATCGTATACACAAGGGGGATTTATTCTTATGTGGCTGGATGAAGAATGCTAGATATCAAAACCGGGCTCCAGTAGACTAAAACATTTATTCCATTTATATCAGTAAATGAGAAATATCTTAAGTAGTTGATGCTTACAAGTGATTTCTTACATTAGATATTAAGCAAACAATGACTTTTCATTGAAGACAGTAGTGTCATTGAACGCAATATGAAGACACACACAGCAGGTCCCACGAACTTTACTATATCATAGATTATAGTAACAACTCACAATGCCAATCAGCAATGTTATCAATAAACAAAATAATAATTAAGTATAGAAGCTGTAGACAACGACAAAAACAATTGAAGTGTGCGATTCGACGAAACGATTTTAAAATTTGTATTTACGAGTTTCAAAATGCGCTAGAAGCAAAATCGTGATTTCTTATTCGTTTTAATACATTTGGATTATTTTCCATCACAGAACTGAAGTTTGTTGGTTTATTTATTAATTTTGTTTGTTTGCTATATTGGGCTTCGTTAACCATGTATTCGTATTATGTAATTTATTTCATCAATGTCTATACTTTAACAAATAAAAAATGTTAATAGCTTGTGTCTTTGCACAATCATGCAACATTACAAGCAATTAATTTCTCTCATTTTGGTATCTAAATTGATAAAAACACGACGATTATCTGAAATGAATCTTTTATGCACTGTCATGAACTGTCTCCTGAATGATTTCTACTGATACAGAGGGACCTAACCGTAAGATTATAATTGCTTGTTTTTACCATTTCTGCCATAGAGTAAATGGACCCTATATGTGTACGGCTATGTGTAGATAAAGTCAGGTCTGTCATTGTAACGCGATCCCATCTTATTTATGGTATGGTTAGCAGTAATACATAAAGATAATAGAGAAACAAATTATCGGGGTGTCTCGCATGATCAGGAAGGCGGTAGGAATGAACTGTTTATATTGGTTTCATTGTGTTATCTCATTCGCAACATTAGCTTCACATATGCAGTTTCCTCTCGAATAGAACGAGTTATATTTTGATTGTAGAAAACCTAATTGACTAAACATAAATATTTTTAATTTAGATATAAAAGATAATATCGTTTGCACGTCCTTTTAATAGCTACAAGTAAACAAACATAAACAGTTTGGAAGTAGAAAACATTCTATAGATCCAAACTACAACCACGACCGTCAACTAAGAATTTGTAAATTATACTTAATTAATTACTTAATATTTAAGGTTTATTTCAAGTACACTTATTAAAAGTAATAATGTTACAATACATAGTATTCCTTATAACATAATCTTCTAGAGATATTGTTTTCTCCATTTCAAATTCTTTGAGGGACAATGAAGTCATTACGCCGTTTGTTCAGCCAATCAGAATCGATGTTACAAAAGGCAACGTCATTTTTTTTTCCTTTACTGGCTTATACTGTAATTGTTATGCCACTGGAATGCTCATTGAAAGCAAGAGTAATTGGGGATACTTTAAAGTAATGAAGGTTTTATTTAACTTCATTAGTATCTTCAGCTGATTTAAATAGGTTGATATAACGAATTTATAGGTTTATTGCATAAATTAAATTAATATAACACATGTAAATTAAGGATTTGTATATTACAGAGTTATCTGCACTTTCGGGTAGGTATTGATTGTGATGTCATGTTTTTGCGAGCGTAACGTCATACTGTTCGGGGAAAATGACGTGAATTACGCTCACAAAATAATGACGTAACAATTGATACTTACCCGCAAGGGAGCTAACTCTGAAATATGTAGACACAGAATAAGAGCAACAACTGTATATAACCATTGAATGTCGTACATTAAAAGTAGTTTCACCAAATATGGATATGTGTCAAAAAGTTTGTTTTACTCTAACGATGTAACGAGCTAGAGGGAACCTAAAGCAAGCGAACCCATGCTAGACCTTTTGAACGGAACATAGATACTTTTTTCGAAAATTGATCATCCGCCGAAAATCACGTTACATCGACTCTCTTTTTCGGAAATCTTATTCCCACTAGTATACCAGGCACGTTGGGTATATCAGTGTATAAACTCTCAGTGCTTGAAATAAATACTAGTGAGTTTGCTTAAAGAAGGAAGAAATGTTGCCTATAGATTGTGCTTTGAAATGCAAACAAAAAATTCCAAAAGCATGCTAAGTGCTACAACGGCTCCTCTATTGTAGAATGGCCATTATTAATTAAATTCGTTTGTTGTTACACGTTTTTCATTAGGTTAATTTGTGGCGATAATTTCTATTACTTGGAATTTCTCTATTATACCTAAATACAAACTAGAAATTCCCACTGATGGAGTACATGTCACGATTAATTTGCACTTCCTTGATTATCTATATTTAGCTCATACATCCTTGAAGACGCACTTGAACTCTACCAATTATTAAGCTAGGTGAACACATTATAAGGTTACAGGGATGAACACATTATAAGGTTACAGGGGTGAATGGATTAGGGATATTTATAGAAGCAGTTTTGTTTACCAATAAGTCACTAAACTCATTTGATTAAGCGTATGATAATTGATTCATCGACCGCCCAAAGGGTTGAAGGTCATATTTGATTTTAGGGTTCGTCCAGTACTTCCACAATATTATATAGATATATATTCCTATACTGATTTGCCATACATTTATCTTTCTATATGAAAATTTTAAAAAATTTTCCATTCTACCTTTTCTGTCCATGTTTTTTTTTCACCAGTTTTCACTACTATTTAGTTAATTGATTAATTCTATTGTGTTTTAAATATATCATAGGCACATGACGTAGTATGACGAGAAAATCCACTATGATATATTCTGTTATTTAGTGGTCAAATATTCGTCTTTTGTATTTGTATTTTTATAAGCATTTCCATCTTATCTCACGTTTGCAGTAAAATGCTATTTTCACATAAGTAAACACTGCTTTGATTTGCTACAAACACTGTCGTCTAAAGCAATTTCGAACTAAGAGTTGTATTTTTTCCACCATGACTATTGAACAAGAACACTATTGGGGGGCAAGGCCATTTTTCGGAAGGAAAATGAAATAATATAATGCATTATCATAATTGCTTCAAAAATGAAAGATTTTTAAAGTTTGGATAATGATTTGGACATGATTTAGTCTTTGTGATCTTCGAAATCGTAACGAATGTCATTTGAGAAAGGTCTCTGACATACGTTCAGCGGAGCATTAGTTAGTTTTGATATATTTTTTTTTAATTTGTCTAAAAATAATATTGAAATGTCCAAAGCCGGTAAACAAATCAAATCAATCTGAATAACAAAAGCAAAGTGTTTTAGAGGAATTGAAAGCACAAATAAATCATGGTAACAGATGAACAAAAACGACATGGCATATGCTTTGTATTGTGTGGAATTAAAGAACAAAATGAAATCCTAAACGTCATGTTATCGTGCAATAAGATAGAATTAGGAGAAATGTATGTCATTTGTGTAGAAATGAAGCCACAAAAATCGCTCATTAAAACGGGGAACTATAAAATTAGAGGAAATGAAATGATATTTTTTTTCAGTTTCTCTCTCTAAATCCGATGGAATTTCTGAAACAGATTGAAATGGATTCAATTTAACTGACGGATCACCCGTCTAGATGCACGTCAAGATCGATTGTCGATTAAAAAGTCAGAGCAAATTACTTTTCGGGAATCAAACGAGCATGTGACGACATAAACTGCCAGCATGCGTTTGACAGAAAACGCCCCAGGCAGATCTTAATGGACTGGATGATTGTAGCCGGCCGAAATGACTCGTACAGTGTAATAACAAGGGCTAACAGAACCAAAAGTGCAACACCCTGGTTCCAATTGCGGTAGATTTATCACGGCGCTGGCAAAAGGGATGGGAAGGAGAGGGTAAAATAACTGGTATTTATAAGTGTTAGTCAATTCTGTCCGTGAAATATGCTTGGTAGAGCAGAAATATTGGCATTTTTAGGTCGGGCAATAACTAACCTAGAGGGATTTCTTATTACGATTGAATGCTTAATAAGTAAACGTCTGCTACAGGGGTCTTGGATGTGGAGCTTTATCGATATTGGTTGCGAAACGCTGTTCAATAACACATTTGCAAAGAAAAAAATGGGCTCCTCTTAAGCCATGGTCGTGGATGCGCTAGCAGGAATAAGAATCACTTTAGTCAGTCATGTATGGGATTCACACCATACCATCCACTATCAACAATATCGAAGAATTGTCGAAGAATTTTCCTTAGATGAAATGCTGTTGTTTTTTTTTCATATTGTTTCCCTCTCGTCGACATAGCAAAAATAAGTGTTACTAATACAAACTGCATTTCTAAAGAAAAAAATAATAATAAAGCCATTATAAATTTCATTTCAAGCTTCTTCCCATTCGATTCGCTCAAGGTCAATGTACGTAATTACACTTTAGTTTGGCAGAAATTGTATGACTTATGTACATACAGTTAAATGCATATGTAAAGTAAAATGTGTACGTATCTCTAGTTGACCATACTGTAAATAGCGTCTTCTTGATGACCTCTATCAATCATCGAGTGAATCTATATAACCGGGGGAACAAGCTTATTATGAAAACTGACAACTCGAGATAAAGACAGGATCCAAAATGATGGATTTCCTCGGAGAACGGATACCAGCATTATTAACCATTGATCAAATGAAGAGTGTTTGATTAAGGTTATATTACAGAGGCTCGGTCAGTGATCCATTTCACCACAGTTTTACCAGGCAAACTAGAGATGGAATAGAAAGTGTTAACCGATGTATTCTTATGTAATCAATACGCCCTTAAACTGTTACGCATATGTAACATCTAAAAATTATCTGGTGTTCTAGTAAAGAAAATCAACAATGCTTATTCGTGATCAAGATGCTTTTTAATTCTTTTTAAAGTTGTATGGTCTATGATTTGTTGTATTTTTGGCTTAGAAAAAGTATTCAAAGTGTTCACATATTTTACTCCGCCTCTTTAAGTTTTAAACTTTCGATATTTACTGACTTTTGTAAAATTCGTATTCGAAAAGTTATTAAACAATTAAATTAAAATATTGTTGGTGTTTTGTAACGAGTACAAGTTTAAAATGTCGATTTATTGTCGATGTTGACCACGTGATACGACTCAGGAGGTTCCGATCTATACGGGTATCGTCGATGTCGGTCACGTGATGCGACTCGGTTTTCCGATATAACCCAATAGTTTGTAACATGGCGTTGACTGTAGCGGTTCTTTCAAAACATATGATATTTCATGCGGTATTTACCGCTATTTCAATAGTATAATGGTGCTTTCATTGATCTGAACCATCATATATAAGCATCCATATTCACACAATGTATGTTTTATGCGAGTTTGTGATGTTGAAAATGACAAGAAATACAACTTAACGATAACCGTATGCAGTTGATTTTGGTGTTTTTATGTTTAGCATTGTCTGGCATTGTTAGTAGGGTTATTGACAGTCCTGGTATTTTGTTTTGGGGAAATAATACTATGCTTGTTATTCTCTGGTATTCAAGTTGTACATGCAGTTTTCCAAAGGCTAGCAATAAAACATATCCAATTTTGTTATGAAACCCATGTTAGATTTTTACGTAGACGACATTTGATTTTCCCTTTGAGATTCTTATGTTGTGTGGGAGCTAGAAATCGGATCTTTTATCTTCGAGGGCACTGTATTTATTAGCCTTATCGTTTTGGTCATGTTGATACTTGACCTTGGGTAATCTGATTTGTATTACGGTTTTGTAATTATGTCCGTAATTATTATTATTATTACTATTTATCATCCGTAAATAATTATTGTAGCAATAATATCTACACACAGACACTATTTTTCCCCAATAAATTCATCAGAATCTTATATATCACCACTGACCTATGGAATATTAATGTAGAAGTAAAGGAGTCTGCTGTGTACACGTCTATATACGAAATGACTGAATGAAGAATATTTGCCTCCAACATCTAAAGCCAACCATATTGCATCGAATATGGTTAAATGTCATGTATCATATACTACCAGTATATTCTCAAATAATTTTGTAGCTGTACCTGTCTACACTAAAATATAGGTCACCACAACAAACCCCCTACCTTCTACATTAAAAATCATTGGGACAGAAGAGTCGCTTTTTACTTTGTCCAGTATGCGTTCTGGTAACAACTGATGTGATTTAACAATTTGCAGGGTTTATGGCGACAGGAAGTTAGAGCTCCCAGAGGAAAACTACCGACGTACTTCTAATACTTGCCGATTCTTCACGTTGATCCCAATTTTGCATGCAAGTGTTAACGCAGTGGCAGACACTAGCACTTGTTGGCTCTCTAAGGATGGAATGATGAAATGATTATTCTGTAAACTTCCTTTAGGGTTAATCCTGTATAACTATTGTGTTCGAACATCCCAGTATACTTACAGTCGTTTTAGGCGGTTATGAAACTAATGTAATCATGTTGATATAAACTATGTCATGTTTGACATCTTTCATGATTGGTGAAGCCTTATGGAACTTTATTACATGCGGGTGCATTGTACTTTAGAAAACCCGTATTGTCGATTTTCTTTGACAAGTGTCATTGCACTGTAATTTGATCAGACAATATATCATTTAGAGGGCATTCCTAGAGCTTGTCTGGACGTTATTATCTCATCTGGGGCCGGTCAGTCAGTCTGCGTTATACAAAGTATGTAAACCATCGAGATCCTGACAGAATAACATCACGTTATGCATGAAATATAGACACAAGATGGCTGTTCTTAGGAGCGAGCCACTGATGTAGACAGACGGAAAACGATAGAATGTCCTACAAAGTATATGTATATGTCTCCCAAACCGCATCGGTGACGTAACAATATCTACGTATGATCTTACAAGTGTTGCGTGTGACGGAAACACTCATACATTATTATACGAAAGACGTATGACACTATACTCGAATTCACTGTTAACACCATAGTGTGAAACATTTTTCGAACATATATTACATTTCCATTACATATTCCTAACTGTAAATCAGTCTGTCATATCTGAAAACACCTATTGGTGGTTGGTATCTTTATATTAAACATCCAAAATCGCGAGTTTTGGATAACCTGTTCTGCTTGACTGATAATTGATTAAATAAACAAAACTTATTTATAACGTTCGTTTGTCTGGGTTCCAATTAAAATTGATTGTAATTTTGACATTTTGATAATTATTATCGTATTCCTGACACATAACGACAATGGTGCGTTACGTCGTTCACTAACTTGTACAATTCAGACAGTCATGCGTGGAAATATCAAAATATCAGGTATTGACAATTTGTAATATTTATCAAAAAAGCTCCAGGGCAATCGATAGTAGACGTCAGGGAATCAACGATGAAGGATGTGCAGAAATGTTTATAGATGATGTGCAATATAGCCTCATGAATTAACAAACACAACCCAGGAACCGTTCACACATCGACACTATATACACTGACGGAATAATATGGATGTCAATTTACACCATATCGTGGTATCCGTATATCTTGCGTTCCATTAGTATTAATATGTCGGCCCTTTGAGAATATCCAACCACAGGATAATGAATACAATGTTTTTACTCCTGCTCTGAATCATTTATGACCAATTATATCTGCTTTGTCGCCTAAAAGTCAACTGGTCGCACAGAGCATAACGAAATATGAATAATTTACCCTCTTTCAATTGAGAACTGGGATTCATTACATGTGGAATCCAAGGCATTCGTGAGAACCTGGTCTGTAAAACTGGTTTTAGAGCAATAGTATGCTGAAAAAAAAATCTTCAAGCGTGAGCGTCGGATGTTTCCGTCAAAGAAGCCTTCAATTCAACTCCAAAACTGGGTCAATTCAAATGACCTTAGATCTCTCATTTTTCTGGGAACTGTTTTTCACATTGGTGATATTTGTAATATTTAATATTTCAGTAGGCTTGCTAGGTTAATCGGTCGTTATGTATTCCCACTGGTTCCTTCTCCATTAAAAGCGGAACCTACATAGAGATATTCGTCACAGAGTTTGATTTATACATTATGTTAACCCAGCACATTCTGTATTCTTTTTTCATGAATATGAGACTGCCGTATGACATATGGGCGTTTAGGATGATATAGCTACAATATATTTATTATGAAATATACCATTAGACTTGACTTGAAATTAGTCATGCAAACATGTTCAATCGGTCGAATTTCAATCTGTCTATGAACTGAGCAATCACGTCTAGTTGGAATAAAAAAAGCCATATAAAGTAGTTAAGCATGAGTATGAATTATAGAAGCCAAGAATTGTGTCTTTCTTCCTTTGTTCAATTTAATGCTCTGCTAATGATGAATTGATATTCTCTGCTATGAATTATTGAAATTAATTATTGAAGAAACAATTTTATTTTTATACAGAAACATCCATGTGAGATGGCTTCCTAACTGATAATATTCAAGATGATAATAATATATCAATGTTAAAACACTTATAATGCTAAGATCTTTAGGTTAGAGTATTAATATCATACACTTATTTTACGGTCGAATTCCATTTTCGATATTTTTTATTATTTCTTTTATAGTATACATTCATTTAAGTGAATGTGGTGTATCTAATCTATCTAATGATTTGCTGTACAGCTATACTATTCAGACCGTTACTGTCTAAGGATTAATCCTGAACAAGCAACTTACGCAAGTTTTTTCCCTTGATACAATATACGCCGTATGCCTCGACCTTGATAAACATAATTCCGACCTGGCTCTAACATCAGGACCTGACCTCAGGGACTCTAGGTTAGCATTTCAGTGACATTGTGTCCAAGACGTCAGATTAGTTTTGTCTCCTTCTGTTATTTTACAGTATCTTTATTTTTTAATCCTTTCAAAAAGAGATTACAAAAATGTATAAAAGCAAGAAGTTTTTGTGAAGATTTAATGACTTTAAACCGAAATAAACCGCATCGAGGGCCATAAAACTGTTTCCAGTCTTTAATCACGACCTATATTACTCCCGATACTGTCATTCGACAGCAGTAGACAGGCTTCAGGTAATTCATTATATCAATATAAAATTAATTTCCGGGCCTTAGTAATTAATGAGGATGCAGTGACCCTATGGGTATTGATGTAATATGTACGCGATATCTTATAATGCTGGTTTACATGTGAGGGTGTGTGTGTGTGAGGGTGAAGTTTCTAAATAACCCTAGGTTTGTCGGATGACACTGATGACCTTCACCTAGATCGCTACTTACAGAGAATTTTGGCCACCTTAAGGATCTTCTTCGGTCTATAAATATGATGACCCAAGTAAAATAAATGATAGCCAGTTTTTTTTACATCGGTGTAGTGCAAAATGAACTTAAACGTTTATGTATGTCACAAATACTTTTTTGACTTAGCTATTGAATGCAGTTTTGTGCATAATTTGAATACAAAGATGAATTTTACATTATAGATTTGTGATATTAACATGAAATATCTTGAAAATGTGCAGGTTACAAGACACTTGTTAACTACATATATGTTTGAAATATTTTTGAAATATAGTTACGTGTATTACAACATTCTATAAGGTTTGTCAATGTTTTTGAGAAGTTACAAATAGCACAAGAAAAATGAATTGAAGACTTTATATACCGCTATAATTGGATACAGCATCAAGAACCAAAGTTATTTGAACAATATAGAACAGTAAGGAAGAATGCGTTAAGGATGTACTTGTTACAGTAAATATAATTGTATTTATTACATAATCATCTTGATATCCAGTGGCTTCCCCCGTCTGATATATCTGCATACATTTGTATGTCAGGGGTGAAATATAAAATTAAAAAAAACAACATTTTATTGGATGCATCAGACAGAAAATCCATTGTGACGTCATGACAAAACCAATAGTCTGGAAGGTAAAGTATAGTCATGATTCCAGGACAATAATGCTGGATATTCACAGTTCATTTGGCGTTTAAATTCTTCGAAATGTAGCTTTACAAATGTAATTAAAAGCATCTTAAAGTGTGGTTCATTTCATATTATATTTTTTATATTTACCTCGAGGTTTTAATTTTTGCATGCCATTCACGAATCGCAAAAATAAAAAGAAATTTCTAAAGTCGTTTCACATGAAACAAACTGTCATTTAATTTTCTACATTTATCGATAAAAAGACAAATATATGTTACATTTCATATATTTTAATACTGAAATTTATTGATTCAGTATCAGAATTGCATGTTACCATACTACATGTAATCAACACTAAAGATATGGATATTTGAAATAGTTTTATGTAAACAGGACAAACAAATATAACGATATTTAACAAAAATTAAATTTACATTGATGACATTGATAATTAACTATTCACAAACCTGTCTCATATATGTATCCGTATAGTTACAATATGTACCCGAAACCTACAATGTATAATAAAATGTCCTCTACAGCCCTTTACACATGATTCTAGTTTAATACATTCAAATATACCAGTAAAATAGACAGAAAAATGCATGTCGTTAATGCTGCCATACAAAAGAGATATTTATATATAAGTTTTGGTTGGCTGAGATTTCCTATCGATTACAACATTATGAGTGTTGAATGAAATTTGCGAAAACATTACTAAATTGATTAAAGAATAATTATAAAACGAAAAAGGTGCTTACTTAGCAGGATGATTGCCTGACATAAGTTTATATTTTCCTAAATCATATTTTTTAAAAGTTAGTGTAATTTGTTGCTGTAGTGACGACACGCAAAATTTCTGAAAAACAAACATTTCAGTACTATTATAGTGGAGATTGTATAGTCCAGTGCCATTAGAAATACATAGATTATAGATAATCTTTATTCATTTTCACAAACGAGATAACTATTGATGTCATGAATATTGACTGATTAATAACAAATTTTCTCACAATGCCAAGAAAAATATGCTTTTGTATGGAAATATAACACAAAAATCTGAGTGTACTCTAAATAAACTGCGACGCGGTTTATGATGAAATTACACTCAGATTAATCTCTTTAATACTCATTATTCCTTTTGGGACTCTTTTGGTCTATGAATCCATTACGCCGTCATCTCAGCCAATCAGAAGCAACGTCACAAACGTCGACGCCATTTTTTTCCTTTTTGGGCTGATAAAGTAAATTTTTAAGCCAATGAAAATGCTCGTAACAAGCAAAATTAAATTACATATATGTATTTATAAATAAACCTATTTCTATTACATTCATATATGTACATATGAACGAAGAGGCAGTAAAGAGGAATTAAAGTAAATCATTGAAAGACTAATATGATTTTTCTTGAAATTGATTATTGTTGTAATTTCCAATGGTAAACTAGTAGTTTGAAGCATGATAAAATAGTCTTATCATTTTTTCATTAATAACACAGAATGTAAGTACGTTTCGTGAAAGAAATGTAGACTCTTTCAAAATGACGTAGTAGACGGAATAGCATTTGACTGAATGTCCATAACAATCTTTCTACAACAAATCTTACATATCACAGCAAACAAATGGAAAATCATCATGTCCAAAACAAATACAGTATTAAAAAAATCACAGTTTTTTCAACTAAAGTTATTGCAAATGGAACATCCCGTAATATATCGTTGTCGGACGGCATCAAACCATTGGCTATTAGATGTTTCGTTATTTAAGTTGGGCTCTTGATGACTATAAGAAAAGAAAGATGTTCATCTAGACATTGGAAATATATTTCTAGTTATTATAATGTACGTTGTTGTCCTAACCATTGTTTGCTTGGACCAAACACAGTAGGCAACTCTCACACTAGGGGTATGATATCGTACTGGATAGCATTGCTTTGATAACGTAAATCATTGGATAAATCATAACATTTAAACGTGTTTACAGGACATCCACACACAATGAAACTGGGCTGTGTACATGATGCATGCTATACATGATTTATATAAAACCCCATCATTAAGAGTGGCTATTGAATCCCCGTAGTCTGAAACCTTAACCCAAGTGTATTCTTTAAATTATATAATAATCAGGTAATCAAATTTAAGTGCTTTTCGAGCAAGACATTTTGTGCCAAATAAGATTTCGATAATTCCATTTTGCAAATGCTATAGCAATTATTCGGAATACTTGCATTAATCATGGCGCTAATATGTTAAAAATAAATGTTTCACTAAAATCTGATAACGACAAAGCAAGTACACAGTATGTTAGAGTCTCTTAACTAAGTGGTATATGTGTAGTTACTAAATCACTGTATGTACAAAGGTATCATATATCTATGGAAGCTATTGATATAACGGGCGATCATCCGCAATCAAACATTTAGTGTCATTGCATCGCCACACTATTATTATTACATTAGAAAAGTGGGCATTTAAATGTTTTACACGCTTTTCTCTAAAGAACACAAGTAGATGTAGATGGTACGAAATGCATGAATAATATCTGAAGGAATGGAATGCAAGGTGAAGATGAAAACATGTCTTTTCTGGATGAATACATGTTGCTCACAGTTTCATATGAACAAAATGACATACATAAACCTCCAGGAATGCTTTGGTTATAATATATACATGAGGAGACAACACGTTTTTGTCTGAAAAAGTCTCTTCTCTTACAATGGTAAATAACTGTTTTCTTTGGGAGCACCCTTGTATTCACTGTTTGATTCTCTTTAATTATATAAATATATATAATCGGACACAAATCATAACATAGTAATAACGTCACTTCCGCTATAACTGATGTAGGTTGTCACAAGAACGGTCCTTTTTACTGCTCTTTCTAAAGAGTTTGTGTAATAAGCCTTTAGCAGCTTTGAATGAGCCTTTTCTCTCCTTGATTTTTTTGCTTTCCTCAACTCCACCCGACTCTTGTGTGAGTTTGAGTCGGATCTGTTTTAATATTCCAACCAAAAGTTCGTCCACGTGGTGGTTCAAGGCGGCTGAGGTCTCGGCATACTTACAGTCTAACTTCATTGCGATAGAGCGGGCCTCTACAAAAGACATCTAATCATCAGTAACTCAAAGAGTCAAGAACCAAACGTAAGACGTTGTACTGTAATATACAACAAATATTTAGTTATTTGATTACAACGACGATTCCTTAAAATACCCAAATTACAGAAATGTTTGCATAATAAATCTTGAATAAACTGTAACATACTTTTCAGCTTATTGATTATTTTTAAAATGTCAAACCGATATCTTAATTTTAAATCAAAGTTGGAGAGAATATTATTAACACGAATTCCGTTAATTAGAATTTTAGACCTCCACAAACATAGCAATGATCTCTGTGACAAAGATTTGAAACGCAATAGAGAAAACAGAATAAAAAAAAAGTTATTACGCCGTGCTCCCTAGTATGTCAAGTTAATGTTTTACTATTTTAGACATAATTTATTAATAATTATATTGCAGGTATGGCATCTGAAGTTTACCCACCGTCAGCGCTCACTTGGCGTTTCCGAGCCAGGTCTATCTTATTGGCGACTAGGATGATAGCCCTGTCGGTTGCGATTTCGTGTCGGAGCTGAAAAAGCAGATCACCAGCTGCCTCAAAGGTCTGGCGATCATTTGTAGAGTAAACAACAAGGAAGGCGTCAACTTGAGTTTCGTCAAGGTCAACCTGAAATATCAAACATAATCTTAACAAACTTAGCATCCCATCTCTAGACAATCCAGAGTTTCGTCATGAAAGCCATCCTCCTAATGCTTCGGTTCTGGTACTTACAAATCAACAGTTGAATTTGAACATGGGATAAACAACTTGTCACTCAGACCATTCAGATTCCAAACTGACGTCAAATCTGACAGGTGGCACTTTCAGAATCCTATTTTTTTCTAGCCTGTTTAGATACACTGTCCTAGGATTAAGTAGTTACAGTAATACAGATTTAAAAATAGAAACATGTTTTTGAGAAATTCCGTATGAATTCTGTACGTGTTCTGGTGGAAAGCTAAATGAGAACATTGTTTTGCTCCTAATATTGATTGTTTTCTTTCATCATATATTTTCTGATAAATAAATACGCAACTTACTTTAATGTTTTATTAGATTGCTTTCAGATTACTTTTTTCGTGTTTCTAAAATGGTAAATGATATATGCATATTTTCATAATTTACTATTAAGAGGTTACCGATCTCTACCTATAACTTAAACAGGAAACATTCTAATTTAATTACGACCTACTATTTGCTGCCAACTTAGTTAATTGACTAATAGTAGCTATGTGATGAAGACGTATATAACCGAACATCAGACATTCACGTCAGGGCTACAACACTGTGGAACAGTATGGAATATCGTTTGCCTCTATTGAAATATCTCGTGTCCTTGATAAAGACTACAGTTGTATCAGCGTGTTCCAATAAGTGGAACGTTCCGGTTGTTCCGGTACGAACCCGACGTTCTATTAAATGGAACATGCCGTAAAGTTGGAACACACCGGTTCGTCTGATACATCTCGTTAACGGATTCCAAGTTGGAATTTTGATTTGAAATTGCAATTGATTTTCAGGGTTTGAGACCTTGTTAAATGTTTTGCGTAATTTTCTAACAAAAAATACAACGCTGACGCAACCATGTTGTTGTTCGCAATGTTAAATACAATACGCTTAGACTGTGATTGGTTCGTTATGTTTTGTTCCATTTAGTGATTTAGTTCCAAGTTGTATTGACGCAGCCAAAACATTCTGCTTAAATGGAATACACTGCTATGCTACACAACACACAATATTAACAAACTCATCAGAAACGAAAAATAAATCTTCACGTACATGTAGTTCTATTCGGCATAGTGACACTATGCATGCATCATTTGTAATAGTAAGTACTTAATGCCAATCTGAACGGCAACAATTCTATTGAGAATTAACTTACCACGACCTGGTCAAATGAATGTTTGAATTATAGCGAATCGATGTTGACATCCGAACTATTGTTTACACTTTATTTGGTATACGATCATCCAATTATAACGTTATTGATCATTAACCGAACTTTTACTCATTCATACCGATACAAAATATCCAATGTTTATCGTTACAGGAAGGACGGTCCGTTATGTGTACTGGGGATGGTACGAGTTGCGCTTTGATTTATCAACAAACAATGTATATTGGTTGTACTTCTATAGTTACTGGTGTGTCACTATTGTCTTTTTGCCATTATTAGAAGCAGGAGAATGTGAAAGGCTAAATAAACCATTTAATCCCAAAATATTTGTTTTAATCAGCAATGCTAATTCTGGATTCCGTGCATTTTGGTATCAAAAGAGACATAATTGCTGACTGGGTGGTACTGCGTAACGTCCTATTACCAGACAAGGTCATTTAAGGACAGCCATCCCTGTATACTGTTACATAATAAGACGTCTGTTATAGGGAAGTGATCTCTCTGTAAAGTGGGAACTCTTTCCTATAACTTACGATGCTACCTCATTAAGCATACTGTCGATCATTGTCCAAAGGGTATATCTCAACCGCTCAAATTGCAGTCAAATGACAAACCAGTCCCCCTCTCCTTATTTCTAAATGCTTCGTAGGAGCAACAACTATCACTTTATTAAACTTTGCAGACGATAACATGTCTAGTTGGGAATGGTTAAACAAAGAACCTTCCTCGGAGGTGGAATGACCTATTTGAAGGCCGAAAGGAAAGCAGTCTCCAGCAAGAAATTAGACAGTCTATAAGGAAGAAAAAGAAAGAAAGTATCCCAAATTTATTCGTCTTTACCGTTAATATATGGGTACATCATTGCTATTATAAAGGCGTGCTTTCAGGTAAAAGATAGGAATGTTTTATGACGCTTTTTTACCCATTTATGTCCATTACAGATTACTGACAGTTGCTAGGTTATCCTAATGTGATAACCTGATTATCGATAAAAACATCATGTCGCCATCACGTGATCAATAATGTACTCATAAGGAAAATCAGACGATCAATTAGCAGTTTACGGAATCAAATATATTACGGTAGGCGCGTTAGGTTGTTCGACAAGTTGTAATTAAAATGCTACTTACAGCAATAATGAAGCAATAAGTGGATGTTCTTTAGGATAACTGGTACCGTAGAAACTGTCTATCGTAGCTTTGTGATGTGTCATGCAGTGCAGTTTTCATGTATCAAATAGGAACACTGATGAATAAGTTTCATATTTAACCAAAATACTGAAGCTGAAAAAACGCCTGATTTACCATACGTAGTTGGTCCATTCACAGCATTCGACACACAAGGTTTAGTCAAATAAGTGCCTGTGGTGATCAGTATAGCAAAAAAACAGTTTTCCTCTTTGCATCATTGCATATATTAAAACGTTTATGGTTGAATATGGTTTATAACGAGTAATGTCATTGATTGTTTTTATCTTATAACTAAAATGTATGATCGTCTCTGATTGGCTGACGCAACGAAAAATAATCCTTCAAGAAACTAACATTTTCATTGGATTAGATTAAATATTCATGTACTAACTAACCTGAATAGATGTGATTTGCATAGAAGGAATTTGGATTTGTTAAAATCCATATCAAAAAGAGAAGTAGAATACCTTGTGTTTCCACGGGTTTTATATATACTTATATGAATTATGACTAGATATTTAATTAGTTCATTTTCACTTTCATGTTTTCGTTTTCTAAATCTAATTCTTTGAATGGAAAAGTCACAATATTACAAATAGCAAGGTTGAATAATTCTGGAGGGCTTGACACTGTTGTCATCGACGAAACACTGAAGATGCTAATGATTCACGGGTACAAATCGAACTTTGGTGTAAAGAAGTTTCTTTTACTGATGGTAAACGCTATCGAGCTGTAAACATAAGACGCTACTAAAATTATCCCAGAAATCCATTAGTTATCAATGCTAGAGTTTATCGACTATTTCAATCTGATATGCATGTTCGACTCACATTTTACACAGTACCGAAAAGAATGACGATTGATGAGAAGATTGGGTGCGTGTATGTGATAAGTGAAAACTCTCCTAAGCGTGGACATCTAATGTCATCAACATACATTTATTCATGGAATAAAACGTTTTAGTCAAACAAAACAACTTTTAAATGATAAAACTTCCACAGCTTTGTTACATCACAGCAGAAGATGTCATATGCATAAAGAACAGAACAATAGCGCAAACAAATATTTATCATTAGAAACGGTGATCAACAAACATGAAAGTATGGGCATATCTTTTATCAAAACACCGTCCGCGTGCAAGGCGTACGTCATGACTGATATAGAATTATATTTGCCTTTCCGGTGTTTGTTAGCCAGATTACGGACATTCATGTATGGTTTACTGGCCATTATCAATATGTTCGTTTACGCGATAAATGTTTAATATCAAGGAAGACGGTGGTAATGATCATTGGTATATATTGGATAGTCTGCGCGGGTGTATAAAGGTTATTTTCTGATATTGCTTTGTGTCGACGAGGTTATCCAGCTGCCTGGTTTTACTCATCCTCGACACTCCAGGGGTTAACATCACTGACGTTATATTCATCCCTGCGCTATCTCATAGTAAAATTGAATGCAGTTCATGAGAAAAACTCTGACCAATCACAGGCCTACGGAGACTACCTTTGAAAATTGCAGAGAGAGAGAAACCCAACTTCAAAGCAACATAGTTAATCACAGTGTATCGTTATACAATTCCTTTGATGTACATCAAATGATCAAATGACCTGTATCTTCTTTTGCCTGCAGTTTTAATGAGTCAGTGATGGTAATCCTTGAAATATCTAGGATGAATTTTACTTACTGGGTCAATATTTTCAAATGGTTTGCAGAACCGAGTTACAAAGCCTACCTACTTTGAATCCTAAACTGGATTTTTTTAATACAATCTCTAACGGTCAAAAAAATAGAAAATAAATCTCGATCAATAGCATCGTCTTACAATGCTCTTCTCCTATTGAACAAGGTAACATCATTGCAACTACTTCTGGTTACCATGTAAATGATCGTGCTGTTAATGAAGAAGGCATTAATGTTGATTCCATTACCATTAAGTTTAAGATTAGACGAGATACAGAAACTCGTCAAGCGTTCTAGAGAGATTTGTCCAGATCTATTATCTGCAGAACACACTTTCGTGATTTCTGTTGAAGGGTTTTATAGGACAATGGGTCAGACATATTGTGTGTATCAAGGAAGCAAATCGATAATGTCTTGTGTTGAAATGAACCTTTGAGAGCCTGAAACATTAAGGGTGTTTTACTTGAAAGACTTCCGGGAACAGAAGCCTTACATATATATATATAGATGATGATAGCGGGCTTCATTTGGCGTAGCAATATGTTTCCATTGCATTGCTGCATATCATACAAGATGCTTATATAATTACCAAATACTCGAATTGATAACAGTGACATTTACATGTTTGCGTATCCTATGTTTTCTTTAAATCGATTATTGTATGAAGTTTTGTATCGGGTATAACATAAGAAAATTGATATTAAGAATGAATGTAGTGTGTATCAGAAATATAAATGCCGATAAGGATGGGGATTTTTTTTTTAAATTCGAATTAAACTTAAAAGGGCTGAATCGAACATTTCACTCCTATAATCAAATAACAATAGAACAAGTTATTCCAGTACATAATAATTGCATCATCAACATTGTCTCGCCAGAATCATTTTGAGTAGTAAAGATGGAAGTACAAAATTATAGTGACACAGGAAATCTGTTCCACTCCTTTTATATACTTAGCGTCAAGCATGCGCAGAACCAACCACTTTAATAGACTTTGATGTAACTATGCAAAGGGATAGAGCCCAGAGCCTTTTAAACAGTGGCAAATGGTAAAATAACATTCGACCTACGAAAAGGTTGATTTAGTTGTAGGGCGTCATACCGGTCATTTGAACAACTCGATTACAGCATATACTATTTAGTTATGCTTTGTTTAAAACGATTGGTACTGAAAGAGATATAACAATCATGTCACATGCCATCATACACTAAAAATAGTAAAAATATCTACTTATTTTTTAAAAATGATAATCTAACGAAATTTTGACAAGAATTACTACCCCTGCGAGACGTTGATGAATAATTCATGAACATTCATAGATTATTCATTAATAAAATTCATGAATATTTTTCAATTATTTCATGCAATTCATGAACTTAGAACTTCATAAATAATTTAAGAAAAAATATTTCATGAACATTCATAAATCCTTTCATTCATGAATTCATGAACGTTCATGAATCTCTTTTATTCATGAAATAATGAACATTCATTAACAACCTATTCATGAAAATTCATAAAAAAGTTCATGAATATTTTAAGAATAGTCATGACCTTAAAACCATCATGAATGATCATGAATGTTTACTCGTGATAATTCATGAGTTCTTCATGAACTACAACTCGCAGCAGTATGCACAAGCAATTCATGAATATTCATGAAACTTCATGAACTGGAACATTTCACGAATATTCATGAACTTCAGTCGTGTTCATGAAGTTTAATGAATGCAAGCTGGAGTCAGCGGCATCTGAATTTCATGAACTCTACTGGGGGTCCAGATTGAAATTTTCTATCAAACCAATGACAATTATATTGTAATCAATTCGATGAAACTAATTCTTATGACAAAAGGTATAATTCAGATATCAGTGTATAAGATCAGAAGAGTTTAACATGAACTCACCCACAGTTTACTGTGTTCTTAATAGTTTCATACTGCCACAGATAAGTGCCATCAAAATATGTCTTCAGTGATACGCAGCAGTCAATTTCATAGGAAATGAATAATCCTTTCACTAATGTTCAAAAAATGTCATTTAAAGATGGATAATATTTCCCCTTCCACACGCCAGCAGATACAGCAGTCATTTTGGATTGTGACTGTTTTGGAGGGAAATATATATAGAAGTCATGTGACTCATGTGGTCATGAGACAAGTCATGTGACTTCAGTGGATATTCATTTTAATTCATCAACATGAATGAAATAGCATGTCAAAAATCATTCATGAAATTCATTAATACTATTTTCATTTTCATTCATTTTTAAGAATTTAATGAATATCAGTCATGCATAAAATTTCATGGCTAATTCTTGCCACGTTGATCATGAACAATCATGAAGATTTCATGGATTCATAAAACTTCATGAAGAGTTCATGAGAGTCATTTTATGAATATTCATGAACTTTTTTTAACCACAATCTGCCAATATTCTTGAAAGTTTATGAATCATTCATGAATATTCATGATGTCATGAATAACATCTCGCCGGGGTTGATCTAGAAGATTCAGCACAATGTGATCAATCAAACTCACCTCTTCGGGCCGGTCGCAGAACACTAACGTGGATTCCTCGCCGTCTAGTAGTACCGTTATCATCTTTTCCTCTTCAACGTCAACTGAAAGTATAAATACGAGTAAACGATGATAAAGACATATAACAGATGTAAGAAGTTCAAAAGTTTTATTCAGTCGATTCAAAATAAATTGAAAAGCATATCAAACTCACATTACATTTAATTTTTCGTTAAATGACCAACAAAACCTGTTTCGTATATAGTTCGTGACGTCCTTAAGGGTTTGTATGGTCTCAAATTAAAAGATTTAAGTGATTTGTGACATTAAATTTAGTTATCAAATCAAACCTTCTTAAGGTACAGTCACATTGTGTAAGTTTATGTTGTAGTACGGTTTAAAAAAAAATAGGGTAAGAACTCTGGTCACAAATTACTGCTCACTGAAAATGCCCTGTGTGTTTACGTGGCCTAAACTACGTCAAACTGTGATTACTACCTGTTGGTGACATGTTCATAGCATGTCTTCTCGTTACATAGGTCTTTAACAATGAATAATGAGTTCTTTGTGATCACGGCAGTGATCGGTAACATACAAAATGAAACATGAAAAGTATTGTTATCCTTTAAAACATCGAAACAAATGTTATCGCAACGTTGGAAATCAATGTCAAGATGAGAGTCTGCCGAAAGGGTTGGTTAAACTTGCTTGATGGTACACATATATGTAGCGGGAATAAAGAATCGTCTATCTGATTTGAGATCTCCTCGCTTTACCAGTGGGCCTAATTATGGACCATCGTCTGTAGCTTTATTGGCTTTGTTCACGAACAAATCGTATTACCACTAGTTTGAATCAACAATAATTGAAAAGACTTTTCCGCAAAATCTCAAACTAAATCGATTTTCTTCTCTTAAGCAACAGTTTATGTACACAATTTCGCCATAGAAAACCTTAGTTAATTAAAGGTTTCAAACACCGGACGTCATTGCCGAACGTAGTTTTGTTACTGTTTGACGTACCGGCACACCGTAATTACATAAAACAAGTGTAATTAGCTGTTAATAAAATAAAAAAAATAATTACATTCAAGCCTGAAGCACTCACTCCAATCCCAATATCACATGATATAATTTGGCGGAGGTTGTAAGGGGGAATACACTCTAGCACTTAGAAGTAATACCTGTAGGCATACAATGACGTTCACAACTTGTGCCGATGCGGACACGATGTTTGTTGAGATGTCTTGGCATTTGTTATCAATGACCGCCAGTTATAAGGACACTTGACCTCAGGATCATAAACAAGTTTTATACGTTGCTTTTTTAACAAATATTGATTACCGACCCGTAATTGTTTATCAATGTCTTTAATAGATGTAATTCGTCGGAATAAGAAAGATGTGATGGAAGAGATCCATTACAATGCCAGGAACACTTGGGTAAAAATAGGTAATTATACGTTACCAGATGTACAAAACGTTTATTAAACACACAGACCACGATCGACAAAATCCAACCGCAAACTATATAAGCTCTTCACACAGTCATCTGTGGTGATCGTCTGATTGACTTATAGCAAACAAGGCGATAATTCAAGGTCATAAACAACATGTTTGGCTCGTGGCATATGTAAAGTAAACAACAGCAGAGACGTGATTACCATGTGGCAACATCTTGATATTCTCATCGGGGTCATACTGATGGTGGAAGCAGCCTTAAAGAGCTGTCCTATGAATAGTTTGAGATCTCGCGAGATTTTAGTCCTCACCTGACTGAATCTAATACTTCTGGCTACTTTAAATTAAGAGATTAATGAAAGATTTCCATTGATTAGAATTCACTTACCTTAAAACATATACCTGTATATACTCTACTTAAGATTTTTTGATATTGTTAAATTAATCCTTCAATAAATGTCTTTTGTGTAAAGGACACTTTATGGTTGTGTCCTTAATTGTTATTGTGCCATCATCATGTCCAAAGTTGTGTATCTATTAACTTCAGTTATTGCCTTATTTAGAGTACTTGGATAAAGATTTTGTAAAACTGCACATTAAGTTAACAGAAGGATTAAATATATTTCTTTATTTGCAAACAATAAGCTTATTATTTATCGCTTTTGTTGGTCTGAGGAAATATACAGGTGAAAAATACATGCAAATATCCACATGGCTAATTTAAACGTAGTTAGGAAATGCAAATTATTGGTTTTTTTTTAATTCTTTTTAGTTTCATGTTATGTGTACTATTTACTTGTAAACAAAGTATACAAAGTGTATGTAGAATAAATTGAGTGTATGGCTAGTATGTTTACTACGAAGTCACATTAAGTACAAAGAAGTCAAAATCAATAAGTCATCTTGATATGTTCAAATCTGGTATTACGTGTAAATAATGATAACTTTCTCTTTGCCGATTTCGTGTTAGTGAACTCATTAGTTTTCTCATTTTTACGTAGTTTTATCGAAAGAACGGACATCTCCATGTTTCGTATTTAGAACCGGACAATGACTTCTAGCATGAACCAACATTCCAGAGGAAACATATTAGTAGTACCAAATGTGGTTGCAACACCCCCGTCCAACAAACATTTAATTGATCTTTTAAGCGTAATACATATATCTACATGAGTTCATTTAACTAAGTGTCATTAAAACAAGAAGAAAGAGGAAAAATAATCTGCCCTTTATAAAATGCCAATGATCGAGAAAATATCGGAAATTGCCACATTGTCATACCCTTAAGATAGATTTTCATGGTTTTGTCTCCATTTTGTGAGCGAATATTCATTATGTTATATTGATTAACCATCAATAGGATATATAATTGTCGGTAACTGACACTGTTCTTATTGACCTATAACATATTTGCTGTGTTCAGTGCCTTGCTACCGTACCCCGCCTACCTCCTACATCTAACGGCATAAAGACAGAAGAGGAAAAGTTAACCTTATAATTAAATCGACGATTCGTTCTATAGACTTCCGTAGTACATACTGTATAGCTGTCTATTACAAAGGTAGAACATCATTCTCCATCATTCCAAATGACAGCTGCGCAGAAAAGGTACAAGGAAACGATATTTATAAATGTCATGAGATTTCAAAGAGGGATAGCCTTAAAATGTGCAAAGACAGTGCAATGTGAATTGGCTGGGTATGCATTTGCAATAAGTATGCATATTTGCTACATTTTACAAAATAACCTCGATGCAGTAAAAAGTGTCATCTATTCCCCATAGCATAATCATAAAGTCTGGTATGAGGAAATCGATATTGGGACAAATTAAAGTCATATCTTATCTGAAATTAATTGAATTAATCCCCCAATTGTACCATCTATTGTGGAATGCTGACATTAACCTTTTGATATATTTGAAAATTCCAACCTGCCTAGATATCAAACTGTATACAGTTTCGGGTTATATTGTTACATCAGATAGGCTTATTTATGCAAAATTGGGATTGTTCACAGCGTGCAAATTTTTGCTTACGATAATTGGATTTCTGTTACGTGCGAATATATTCTCAAATAGTTAGATCATAGATAAGTATCGCGAAAAGCTGCATTGAGTAAAATGGCAACACGCGAAAATGTTTACAACAAATATTCTTTATTAATTCATCCACCCATGAAATGTCATAATGGACTGGTCTAGTCTTTGATTTAGAATAGGTTTAATGTGCCTCTTAGGGTGACTGAATTAAATTGTTGGTACCAAACGTATTGCATTGCCAATAAACAAGTGTGAATAGCCTTTGCGAACCTGACATTAAATAAAACAGAGGCATCGGTTATAACAATGAAGTATTTCAGATCAAAGATCGTTTAGTCTCTCTAATGTTATTCCCCTGATCGAAAAATGATAAAACCTGGCTGTATTGTTACCATGGATATTCAAAGCATGTTTCTCTTGTGATGATGATTATGCGTTTGAGCATTAGGGATCGTTTATGACACGCTAGATTTCCTGTGTAATCAGACGCAGCAAAAGACCCCTGTGTGGATTTTTAGATTAGTAATATCACTTAATCAGGAGATTTTTATATAGAGTGGAACTAATTACTCTGAATGTCTTCAAAAAAGTCATATGTCACCATTATCTGCAGTACGCTATGTCCAGTAGTGGTCGAGACAGATATCAAATACGAATTCAAATATGTTTCGCGAACGAACAACTGTAACAGAGTTTAATTTCCAAATGTATATATGATTAACATACGAATAAATATTTATTGGCGAACGCGTCGATATTGACGACACCATGAAATATAGTGTACGTTGTAACAAAGTGTATTTCGTCTTGTAAAATATACTTTCAATGACCAGTAGGAAGTATTTAAACCATCAAATATCTATATTTACGAATGAAAGATTAATAATGATTTATGTATCGATGAATGAATGTGGTTTCCCAAATATCGTACCCCTTTAAAAATCATGATCAGATACACTGTATAGCGATGAAACTTCAAGGGTGGTTTTATTTCGCAATATTTGCTATTTCACTGAAATTATCGAAATCTAGGAACAACAAAATATTTAAAACGAATGAAAGACGGAAATACATCACATCACAAATCTCTCGTGGTGATACATTAGATAATGGGTTTGTTTGGTCATCGCATAATACACTTTATTACCTTTTAACGCTAGAGAGCTCCGTTCTCATTTATTGTGTCGTGATGGAGTACTGTAATTGTGTCCGCAAATGGAGTCGGTCAAGGAAGAAAGAGTATCTTATGACAAAACTCGAGTACTTTCACCCAATTTAACATAAAGGAGGTTGACCTTCACAGAGAATGTTTATTTTGAGAACATATGATTCGCTTCATACATTCTTTTTTGTTTTTGTATATGGATCCCATGTCCTGAAGTGTACCGCATTTTAAAGACATTTACAGGTTACAAATGGTGTGGAAAATAATTCCATCAAGATGGGCATTCGTTGTAAACCTCGAGCGATTTCTAGGTTAATCTAAAGGAAATACAACAAATGGAAGCAGTGAGATTTTATGAGATTTTAAATCCGTGTGGTATTAATTGGTAATGTCATACGATTTGGGGCTTTCAACAGCACACAAAAAAATGACAATGTATATATTTTGGACTCATGTATGTAACTAGCAGCCGAAATAGAGCATGAATAATTCGAAAAAAGTGTTGCCAAGTACACTTAGGCTTTTTGGAAGACGTTTGGCTTAATCGTCATTACATTAACCACGATAGTATGATCAGGAAAGGATCAATATAGATACTGCCTGTTATCCAATCTTTTTGTTACTCAATCAAATATTTTGAATTGAATCATATTATTATAAAGCATGAAATACTTGATTACTTCAGATTTAAAATATTTACGAGACGCTTTCACTTTGAAACACCTGGTTGTTTATTTTATTTTCGTGACTCACAAAAACAACTTGTTACACACGATTCTAGTTTATCATAGAGAAGGAAAGAGCACTGACCAATCGACGTTACAACGTATGTCGCTACAAGGCTATGTGGTTGATGCGAGATTAAACAACACAGCTGCCACGTCTCATATACATACTTGTCCTCGAAAGGCTAGTGTTCATGTACCTTTATCAGTACCTAAAACTAAATAAATAAAGTGACATATGGCGCGACCTTTATCTTCAATATAGTCATTATACGACACATAACGAAGAATTTTACATTTGAAAACGAATTAACAACAAATTAAATGAAGAAAAAAATTGTTTTAAAGATGTATTGATGACACAAATAAAAACCCCAAGCTCAGATTTAAAGACCATTTATACAAGTGCATTATGAAATAAAATATTTCATTATGAAATATTACTTATATTGATTTACGCAGGAAAATGGGATTTCGATGTTTCAGAAGCTGGTGATTATCTTATTTTATTTCTAGATATATAGTTAATTGGCCTTGTAATTAGGCCGTTCGACACAAATGATGACCACACGTTAAAATGGTCTTTCAACGCTTATTATAGGTACATTTTACAGCCATTACGATGATCTTCATTATATCATGAGGTGTTACATGATCCCGGTCATCAGATGATCGATTGGTTAACATCTACACATGTAGGTTAGCTACATACTATATCCTAACGCCCAGATGGCGATGGCCATATCCCTGAACATCAGTAGTTCAAGTGACATCAATTAGCACCTGTAAACTTCGATGTAAAAATTACCACATGCCTTTCAGAAAATAGCCACATGTACTATCACATTCAAATAATACTGACATTCCCCAGGCTAATTCTAAGGACCAGATTTCACCATTCCCCTTTGTTCCTCGTAGGGATGTTTGGAACACTTGGTATTGGTTTCTGAAGTGAGGTTCTACACTGATCTCTAAATTTACCATAATCACAATGACGTACATTGTATACCTTTTATCAACTGAAGCTTGGTCATCAGAAATATCATTAGTGTTCAGAAAGTCATGTCTCTCCCAAGTATCGTTTCTTCAAAAACAATGTGGCGGCGTCATCATAACGTTTCTCTTTTATGATGTCTTGTGACGCTTAATTATATTATTGGCCACCAGCAGTCATTTAATTATATAGAGATGTTAGGATTTAATATGCAGAGAAGTGAAAAAATGATAGTAGTTATTTCTGTATTTGCATATTACAGACTTATCTGCCCTTGCGGATAGGTATTGAATGTAATGCCATATGTTTGCCTGCGTAAGGACAGACATTTTAGAAAGAAACGGTGTGATTTTCGCACACAAAATAATGACGTCACATTGGATACTTACCAGCAAGGGAGGCAACTCTGTAGTATGCAAAGACGGAACATCACTTTGACAAATAATAATAATGTATTGGTTGAAGATTGGTGTACCCGAATGAAATAAATGATGTTTTGATACATTAATTAAATAATTTCTTTCATTTTCAAGAAAATGTGTGAATATTATCTAAGGATAAAACGAATAACGAGCATGCCTTTGTGCATTTTGGACACTATGGGTCTTGAACAATGCATACTATAGTTGTCCTATGAAGATGTATGGCATTCACATTGCTCAATACAGGCAATTTGTTCAGTCCCGGTTACAGATGTCAGCCCGTCTAATTAGTCATTTCAATTATTATTTTGATTCATTGTTTCATATCAACGAATGTTCCTTGTAATGAGTGTGGCTAGTTTGGAGACTCCATTTGCTAATGATGCTCCCTGACAAATAGATCCTGAATGGTGACAGCGTAGGAATCCTTCCAATTCACATCGTGTAGTTTCTCGGTTCATCGACATTAAAACAAGTTATAGACCTTCCCGTTTCTGCTAACTAAAACTAATGTTGTTCCCTATAATTATAGCTAGTATATTGCGGGTATGATATTTTCGCGATTTTTCAGCACATTGCTGTGATAGCGAAAATTTGATCAGCGAAATAATGGTCAAGATATATGTACAGTATATACCCCAAAAGCCAGATCGTGAAAATTAACAAAAACTCCTAAAATATAAATTTCCTGTTCCCGAAAACTATGATCCTCATACATAAACTGGTTATGTGGTACGCGTATGGTGCCCCGGCCGTATTCCCTCACAGAAAACACAAATAGGAATATTAATTCATACTAATAGTTTATATTCTTGATTGTATTTAGATGTATTTGTTAATCTTAATACAACTTGCAATATACACAATGCTTATAATTGAAAGGTATTGAATAATCATTCATTATATACACACACAATGTATAGAGCCTATGACAAATTAGTGAATGAACTAGGGAGATGGATATATAACAGGCAACATTTTGAACTCAAGTGCTCATTAAAGATTCGATAAAGTATATTGTGTGAAACATATGATAGTGATTATAATCCGTCCTGGGTATAATAACACGATATTGACCTGATTGACTCTAGCGAACCACATTGAATACATATGTACTTAACTTTGAGTACATTAACCCTTGCCCTTCCCCGTAAGACCATTATATAAAATGTTAAAACAATCTGTTTTCAAAAATTTTGAACAAGTTGATAAAAGGGCAAATGAAATCAATAAGGGTGACATACAGTGCCACCTGTGTTAACGGCCACATCTGTATGATGATCATCTGTCCAATCTGTTTAGCATGTGCTATGTATGACCCGTTACTTCTGTCCTTTGAGTAGTTGTTATAGACAGGAACATCTTGAAAACATTGACTGAGTGGAGAGTAGTTTCAAATGATAAATCACTTAAGCCATTGCTCGAACTAGAGAATATCTAAAATGTAATTTACATCATATACGCAGACAACTGTTCCATCTTTAAAGACAATATAAGAATTTCAGAAACATTTTGAAAGTTTTGAATGTATGATTCAGGCTTACGACCAAACTGCATTTCATTAGTCAGTTTTAAATAAAATTTGTATCAATGAATTTAATTTAGTTTTATATTTATATATATAGTACTATCATTCTGTCTGCCTTGCATTTAAATGGGTCGTAAAACGTAACTATATAAAAGAAAAATTGTCCAAAAGCTTATTTTCTGTATTGTGTTATTTATCAATGCGCAACGTACAATTACATTGTACCTACTTAAGGAAAAACAACTAAATAAACATTTATGCTACATTTAACGGAAGAATGCAAATATAAATAGAAAGAGCTCTTCAAATGCATGAGACGTTCTTTCTGTCGTCTCATGTTTGAATAACAATGGGTTCATACGTCTGGAATGTACAACAGTATGTAAGCCGTTTTTTGTTTTGTCCAATACAAATCAATAATGGGTCTAGTCTGTTGTATCGAAGCAGGTTGATGAACCACATGTTTTACTTTCGTACATACATGGACTACATTATGGAACCATGATTGATTGACTTATGAAAGTTTGGCAGAAATTCTAATCCTGTGTGCCAATATTTTAACTTTATGTCGTAGTACAGAAGTACATTTATGATCACATGAAATTTAAAGAACACTTAGAAGTAAACATTGTCTAATTACAAATGTAGTTGTATTAAAATGCCTATGTATATCTGTGCACAAACAATGACTTATGTATCATATGTAACAGAGTGCAGGATTTTACATAAATGTAACCACTGCCTCCGCTAAGGGTCGAACTCCGATCTCTAGTTTACACTCAACCGATGGAGCAAAGGAGAAATTCTATCTAACCGAGACTAGTCACTAAGCTTTCATACACACAGATGTATCAATATATGCAAATCTTAATTAAATTTAATTAAATAATAGAAGAGCATACATTTTAAAAATGTGAGATACATTGAAGTATAAAGAATTATGTAAGTGTACATATCAAACATTCAATATTTATAGTTTTTTTTCTGGGTTTTTTTCATAGTTTAAACCATATTGATCATGAACTGAAGCTGAGAGTATACACAACGCTTCGGAAAAGATACTAAAAAGATAATATGAGAAGGTAATGAAATATGTCACGTTATATTTTCTAATACGAAATAAACTTTACATTAGTTTCGTTGCAAATGTTCGACAAAATAAAAACCCCAACACGTATACTACATGATTTAGGTATTTCTCCCTTTCAGGGAGAGAACTTTGTCATCATATTCTAACTTCTATCTTGAAGTACGAGCAAAATCACCCCACGAATATTAGCAACTGTACAGAAGTGCTATCTTACTGAAACATACTGCTTAAGACACCGACGACCGCAACGAAGCAATAGCGATTTGGCATATGATGGAAACACATTGCAAAAATCTAATGTTAGCACCGCTATGGACAGACATTATCTGACGACGAGTTTTTTCATCGTGAATGGACACTTGTTCGATATTACTGGCAAGGCTATGTGCCAACTCATGGGCGCGATGTTGTAAAAATTCTGTGATAAGAACTGGGTGCAGTGTGGGGTTAATGCCACTGAAAGCTCTTTAGGTGATACTGATCAGTTGACGCAACCAAACAATCCATTCCCGCGGTTTCTTAGCGACGACATTCCCAGTCTGGAAATTGATATCACGCTTCCGTTTTCAGCCGGATGTAGCGGGCATTCGGACAGGAACTCTATTAGACTTTTCCAAGAGTAACCCCTTGGTGAATGCTTGTCTTAATTGAGACTTCACTCACATATATCCAATATTTTCATTCTAACTTCAAACAGTTACCCAGGGAGAAGGTTTTAAATCGTATTTCGTGTTTGCTATATACTGCACAAAAAGACGTTGCTGATGTTTTGGCAGACATCAATATCAAGACATGCTGCTACAATCCTTAATAGTTTTCTGTCCATTACTATCTTTAATCAACGTAGCAAATGAGATTTGTTGCGATGCAAAATGGTATTCCCTAGACGAGTAACATTAGACTTATCGGCGAAGACACATTGACGCTTGGAGATTAATGAGTACGGGCCTGAATATTGAGTCAAAGGTTCGCGTAGTTGCAGAAACACGACCCACGGACACACAACTCCACTTCCGATACGGAAAGATACAATATCCTATGTCAACCATGGTGTCCATGCATTAATCTCTACGGGGATCAGAGAGCTCAACTTACTACCAACACGCGTGCAGCTCATCAGTTCGGTGTCAAATGTAACGCCGTGTGCCATTCTAACGTTCAATGCGGTTTAGTCAAATACTCTAGCTTAAGTACATCTATTTACAATCCCAAAAATGAAATATTCGAAAACAGATACTTGTCTATCAATAATTGTCCGACATATTTGGACATGCGCATGCATATCGTTATTATTGTCACGTTTATTGGCATAAACAAAACACTTCAGCTGTTAAAAGCACCTGCTTAGTGCTAATTCATCGGGGTATTGAACCGTTCGTTATTTTGTATTGTTTTTTTTCCGCGAAAACAACCTAAATATTGCATTGCCGTTTTGTCCACAAATGCAGTATAAATATTCATAATTTTCTACAATTCCATGTTAGTCGAATAGCGTTATATGATTTTTATATCCTAGTATTTGTATTTTTGCAAACTCTAAAAGTATATGAAGTGCAATAAATTAAGGTTATAAAGTTACTTTAGCTATGTCAACCGTTTAAATAGAGATTGTTATGTTGTAAGGTACGGATAAACACCGTATCGCTGTTATCTAGTTTATTACAAAAAGGATGTTACTTCACGTAACACTGACGTTATACTATTTTGACGTCACAATTGGCCCAAGCATCAAGCGCCTCAATGACATAGTGACGTCACAATAGACCCATGCATCGAGCGCCTCATTGACGTCAACGTTGCCTATGCGCAAAATTATCAAAACAGCAGGCGAAAGCCGCTTTCGTCATGAGGGAGAAATCGATGAATATTATATTTGACAGACGATACAATGTAGGTTTAAAAGACAATGAAAAGTACCAAACGGATGTTTAATTAATATTTACAACAACGTAACACAGGCTAAACGGAAAAATGAATAATCTTCGTTGTTGTGTTGGTTGTGTTTCGTGTCATAAATGTTTTGTTGACCAGAAATACAGGCCATAAAATGATTATGTAATAAACACGCATATAATGTGTTAGAGTGCACCAGACTATAAAGCCCGAGGTCAGGGTAATCAACCAGCGTTATGTTACACCAGGCCGGAGGTAACCACATTAAGTAATACACAGCTTGTAACGTTAATGCAGTTTTGTAATGTAACTTGTCTAGTGCATATTTGTTCAACAGATAAAGCTTGTGTTATTATATTAAACTAGCTTAGACCACAGAATAGCATTTATGATTATGAAAGAAGATAAATGATTAATTAGGTGCATTGTTTCTATGAGCTCGAATTCCGCTTTTATTAGAGTGTTGCTTCTATTGTGTTATTCCAATAGAATATTTCTGACATGTCTACAACCTGTGAGCAAACTATGACCGCGGCACAGAGGTGACGTGAAAAATATTTTATTTTATGTAGTGTGAAAAACATTTATTCTTTTACGTTTTCACGTAAAACGTTATAACTCAAAAACATTCAATACATAACACTTCTTGTTAGTGTCAGCAAATAATACCATGACCTTTCTTCACTAGACACAGTATATCTATGATTAGCTTTCAAAATATTTGCATGGGGTCTTTCTTAAAGGGAAAATAATTTACAGTCAACATTAGTTCTAGCTGCTTAAGAGTGATAGTGAACGTCGGTGATTAAGGCCGAACATGAGGCTATATGCCATACCTTATAATAGTATCGGTGTTATGTTCAATTTTAAACACCCCATACCATGCTGTGGTAACCATTAGGTTTCACATCTGTTTAACTAAAGCAGATTATCGTAATTTAGTCTGTTGTTCATGAAAACATTTTCATTAGTGTCGGTTGATGGATACCCTCTGCGTTTCAATGTAATTGAGAGATTAAACAATGACAGTAAAAGATAACCATTAATTTTAGCATTGATGAGCAAAATTCATCTTCGAAACAAGTTCTTATATGTACACAATGTAACTGAAAACCAAATAATGGATGTGGTCCAGAATTAGAAAGTGAAAAGGAGTGGGTGAATTCAGATTTGGGTTGCCATTTTGGTGCTCAATTTGAAATAACGATATCGCTGTATTAATGGCACTATAACCATTTAATGCACGATTTCTGAAAATGACCTTGAAGGCACGTCAAGCAGTCTTGTGCATTACACACGGTGGATTTATCGATTATAGCACAATCATGTGATAAAGTAGCAATCACAATAAAGATCATTGTGATTTAAATTACTTTTGCAATTTACAATGCAGACCAATAATATTAAAGTGTTTCAGAAATCTAAAAATATTTCTATGTAGCTAGAATTAATGAAGGAAAGCGATGAATGCAGTATTGCATCTGATTCAACATCATTTCAAATTAAGCAGTAACTCAATATATCTGAATTCAAATTGAGTGGCTTCCAATGGAGTCATATGCTTTTGGAAATTCCGAGATTTTCTGTATTGTAGGGATACAATAGAGCGTGTAGTGAGCCATTATCTCCAGCCGTTGTAGTTACATTGGTACAATCAAATCCGTTTGAAGCAAGGAGGTTTCGCATTTCTGAAGCCATAAAATGCTTGTGTACTCAATAACACTGCCCACCAGCTATACCATGTAAAAATTTCGCTTAATATATATTCCCAATCGGAATAATTGGGCATGTTCTGTGAGAGCAGGGAGAGTTTAGGTGCTATGAACCATCCATTTTGCCGTACACAAGAGATCTAAAGAGTACAATAGACATTTAACGGCGTTACGGTTCCTGTAGGCCGGTAATATAACACAACAATCAATAGGCTATTGACAGGCAGTATCAGTTATTCAACCGACTGTTTACCTGGACAGAGACCACCTAGCGCGGCACCAACAGGTTGTGGAATAACTCAGCTTCACTGGGATTTCCCAGTTCTTCCGCATACATGGCCTTCATCAAACACCTTGCTTTATTATCATTATTATGAAGCGAAGAGACATTCCTGATGACAACACCTGGTTATAAGTATATCTCGTAACATCCATGAATATTTCGATATTGGAAGAAAAAAGGATTTCCATTTCTTTTGATTCTTAATGACAGGATTATTTTCATAATTCTATATTATTGAATTCAAAGATTTAATTTGAAATTGGTCTGTAGATCATTTCAGAAATAAACGGATTGCATAACGACACAGCATGTTTTCAACATTCATTGATATCTTATCATTTGGTGATATTGAAATTTTGAAATAATTCGCTTTGGCATTTCCTCATCAGACTAAATTGCACTTTTCTGTAGAACGATACCAATATTGCCCAAGCAAACCAATGTACATGAAACAGGTTTTTAGTCTTCGTTAGAATGAATAATACATTTGCTTTGTTAGATAGTTTATATACTACTTCTGAACTCACTTGTAACAGGCTCATTTAATAACCCAGACAATCTGAAAATCGCGATGAAAATATCTAAAACCCAACATTTCAATCGTGCCATTTTTCAGGAATGATATGGTTTTGTTTTGAACGGTATTAAAACGAAAAAAGAAAATCCTCCAATCACTGCTGTAATTCATAGTCATTTAAAGTTAATTATGTTTATCAAGTTTATATCCAATTTAATTATCATTTAGAAAATAGTTATTTCATGATAATACCCATATGATCGATTATCATACACACACAAAAAGATTGGATTAAGTAGCAACTCTCATAATGTTTAAAACTGATGTTAGTTACCGTAATGTTATCAAGTTATAACTACTTTATTACTAGAAATGGTCTTGTTGTGTTGTCCATACAAATGTTATGCGTGGCAGCTCGACGACTATTACAATATGTAAACCTTCATCGGACAAACGAATGTATGTAGGAATATTCCTCACGCGAGTTGGCCTTGGTGACAATGCATGCAAAATTGTTCAAAGAAACCGAGGAATCTAGATGTATCATAGTAATGTATCATAAAACACACTTCTTGCTTGAATGGCTTAGCACATCTACTTTATAATTAAGATGTGGTGGGTATCCCTTTGATCCCTTGATCGGACATTCCGGTCGAATATATGGATTTTTTTTAAGATAAGGCGTGTATGTATGTTTCTTCATAGAATTAACAGTAAACGTTAAAGTAATTTTCTCCTTGATTAAGTTTACCTTTTTTCTGGTTTTTATTTTAATAGCCTTCATGGTCAGAGATTTTTCGGTGTTGATATCTACCATTGTATGACACGCAAAGAGCAATGCTAGCCCTTAGTGAATCTTTCGTTGAACAAACACACAAAACACCCAGTTTTCGAGATTTGAGCTTCAAACTGATGCGGGAAATATAGGATACAGTTGCTGATACAGAAACATGAAGGCACGTTTACGATACCCAAAGGAACTGACGGATGAAGATAATCGTTTGAACATTTTTCTTTAGAACTCATAAAGACATATTGATATAGAAGGTATAGAGAGTATTTTTGTTCTTTATTTGTATAAACTGTAGTGTGTTCATACCGTTAATGCCATAAAGTTTACGAATCATTGAGAATAATTTGTGACTGCTCAAATGAAAGGTCAATTTGGTAATAGTCTAAATATCATTTAGAAACTGCAAAATGCATTATGCTTAAAGTGTTTTTGAGATATGGTGGCACTGTTAAGTTCTGTCTTGGATTGGAATGATTCGAACGATGAAATGAGTGATTGCATTATCAACAACAGTTTGTGACAAACAAAACTTATCTATTAATATCGTATTACACGGAATGTTACAAAACGTTTGACGAGGCGCAATAACTAATTATTCAACAGAGTTTATCTAATATTTCCTGGAAAACGCAGCATGGGAGTTGATGTTTTATTGCTAAATATGATAACCACTCGACAGTAAACCACAAAAAGATAACATTTCACATAACAATGTGATGCAAGTGGTTCTAACAGACACAACAGGTTCGCTTAATGCTTATCAATTGTAGAAAAATAATATCGTGCGTATGAACGTGAATGTAATGCACATTCGTGTGTGGAATTAGTTATCTTAACCAACAAAATGGTTCTACACAATGTTACGTGGCATGCAAGGCGTCATCTTTTAACAATTTTGCCTTTTTTCACACGAATCGTATAAGGGATTGATTCATTTTGCTACCAATAGCAGTGGTAACTGTAAAAGTTTCGAAAATCATATGTCTCTGCTTGATTAAGTTTCATTAATATTGGGGTATAATAATATCAAAATACCATTTGTATTTTATCATAGCATATATAATTATTCGTGTATTCATAGAGCATATAAAAATGTAAATTAACAACATCTGATACCCATCAGTTATATAAACCTTTGTATTCCTGGTACAGACATATTAACCATAAAAGGGGAACAGCTGTAGAAGCAAATTGCTATTTTTAAATGATCAGATGGACATTTGAGATATCCATGCAAATGTTTTCACATTTAATACATAATTTTTATCCATATGTTGCGACGGCTATTGTATTATTTAGTTACCTTTAAAAGGCATTGAATATCAAAGATGCACCTACTGATACACAATATAAAGGTAAAAATAACACTTATTTGTTCATAATGAAAAGATAAAAAATATCTCTTACTTATTCATAATGGAAAGGTAAAAATAACACTTACTTGTTCATAATGGAAATGTAAAAAAACACTTACTTGTTCATAATGAAAAGATAAAAAATATCTCTTACTTGTTCATAATGGAAAGGTAAAATAACACTTACTTGTTCATAATAGAAAGGTAAAAATAGCACTTACTTGTTCATAATGAAAAGATAAAAATAACACTTACTTGTTCATAATGGAAAGGTAAAAATAACACTTACTTGTTCATAATGGAAAGGTAAAAATAACACTTACTTGTTCATAATGGAAATGGAAAAATAACACTTACTTGTTCATAATGGAAAGGTAAAAATAACACTTACTTGTTCATAATGAAAAGATAAAAATAACACTTACTTGTTCAAAATGGAAATGTAAAAATAACACTTACTTGTTCGTAATGGAAATGTAAAAATAAAACTTACTACTTCCAGTATCTGTTGGTCCTATGTACTCTGACGTCATGAACTGGTCCGTTAGGGACGTCTTCCCGACCCCGTCTGACCCTAAAACAACTACTTGGTAACACTTTGGGGCGTCGTCACTACATGTCGACGTGGAGATCCTTGGGGTCGGACTGTTACTATGGTTATCGAGACATTGAAGTTCGGGCGAGCCATCCCGCACAGTACCTCCAGAGGCGAGAATTTCTTTTGAACTTTTCTTTTTGTAACTGTCACCACGATTTACCACTCCCCTAGAAGTAGTTTTGAAGGACCTGACCCGTCGTAAACTTTGAGGCTGTTCATTTTCTGTATTGTCGAAGAGATCATTGAAGGAGGACGAAAGGATTTGATGTCGCGCGCGTGAGGGCATGCTGTTTCTCCGAGGACGGTCACCACAATAGTCAGGATCTTCTACATCGCGTGTCCTGGAACGACTCTTAAATGAGCGTGTCCGTGTGTGATGAATGTTCACCGCCGAATCAGGCGAAAGAAATCGGGATGTCGCCGAATCATTCATTCTGATAATTAAACGTTGTATATTTGTCCAACACAATTTCCGAAACAAACTCGATCCCTGTATCTAATTCCCCATGGCTGTAATAGGTGCCAGCATAGATTGGCAACAGACTTATAAACAGTGATGCTGTATCTATACCACGCTTCGGTTGTTACTAATGTTCTTACAACGGTCCACCAAAGACCGTGTCACCATTATGACAAACTGTATCACACTGACAATCCTAACTACTAAATATGTCCCTTCTGTGCCACGCCGTCCGCTTTTCTGTTATTGAGGCTTCGATCGCTTCTGTGCGAAAGTCACGTGACGAAAGCTATCGATAATTGGTTTCTTATCAAATATGTAGTAAACTAGCTGTGGTTTACTCTTTTAAATCAGTAAAAAATGCGTACATTCGTAAAGAAAGCTGTTATATACAAATCGGTCTCTCTGATCTAGCGTTCAATATAAGCGTAAACAACGCGACTGTGGTTGTAACAGACTGGCGCGGTGGATGATGGAGCCCACGCGTGTTCGATCTCCCGGGATATTTATATCACACACAGCTGGTAGATGCACGGTCTACCTTGTAATCCTAATCACAGGGTTTCTCACCTGTGTTGTTTCACCTTTGCCGTGCAATCAGGTTGTCGGTAAAAACATGCCATGACCTATTGCTGCGATCGGATCTGATACATATCCCAGGTAGATTGTGTCCGGCATTAATGCTGTGCGTTTCATTATTACTTTGTGTTGAGGAAATTCTCACTTTGGACAAACCTGGCCTGTATTGATTTCTAAATGGTACATTAATATTTTACATAATTGTAGATAGCAACACACATTAACCAGCAGGGATATTACACACCGTGTAATAGTAGGAATGGCAAGGATAAGGGCGAATCACCCGGGAGAACATATTAGAGGTAGCAATGAATGAATGTCTAGGTAGCATTTTCAAATCCTACTGCTGCTCCAGCATGACAGTTTAAAGCGAATAAATTCTCACCAAACTACCTCACCTTTAGCCTGATTTTATCACTGTCTCCTATGAGGAACTTTCTTGTTTCTGTCAAGTACGGTTGTGATGTAAGTTTTTCACAGAGAGAATGACGTTTCTGGCCCTTCTAAGTAGTCAGTTAATTATGACTGATGCACATTACGTGTCGTTAGGTTAGATAGCAAGTACCCGAATGCAAAGGAAGACACAATACCAGAGACACACATTCGCCAAATATAAAAAACCAAAAAAACGTATCATATGCTTGGATTTAGATAACAAATCTAAAATGAAATTAAAAAAAACTTGGATGAATAATGACAACTGGATTGATGTACCGAGATATTGTCTTGTTTTATTGTTTACATTAGAATACCATATGTTTGAAGGAAAAGAACTACAGAAAATAAAATGTAAATGAATTGCAGATAAACATGTGTAGGTAATAAACAAGTCTATTAAGCTAGTTGAGCCACATGCATATGCCATAAACCTTGATCTAGAATATCTTATATATGATAGATAAAATCTAGGGATATGATACCACACATGTAATGAAAGGCAATATTATTATGTAAGTAATTGTTCACTGGGTTACATATTATATACATAGATAAGATATAACATGGCCTGAATGTCTCTGCTGATAGCCTCCCTGATATTGAAACTATATTCAAAGTTTTGTACAATAGTTTATTCCTATAATAATAGTATGCGGTAAATAGAATCTTACACTCATGGTAACGTAATGTGGAATTTATTAAACTCGTTAAAGAATACGATATGTCACTCGCCTAATGGCGAATCGAGTTATTGAACTCTTCGGACCATATTACAATTATAATAAAGGATAGATTTTAATACAGTTATAACTTAAAATCTTAGTGTACTCTAAATAAACTACGACGTGGATTATGATGAAATTGTGTGTTATATCTCCATATCCGTATAACTTTTATCTTTCTACTTTTTCACTTTAGTTGATGGATTCTTTTATCTTATAAGTTATTACGCTAACGTATGAGCCAATCAAATGCGACGTTAAAACGGCGACAGCATGTTTTACGTTAAGGGCTGACATATTTTAAACCAATAAAAATGCTAGATTAGATTATTTTATGTTATCCCAAAGGGTTACTCAGTTGCGCCACTCAATAAACTCTGAAAGATAGATAGCATTACTCTGGAAATATGCTGGTAACAGAAGTAAATATATCATCGTATGTAGCTCTCTATCAAAACTTTGTACGATTGTCTGCTCGCTGTACTAAAAAGTGTTGAACCCTCCGTAAAAGTCGTAAACAAACCATACCGTTTGTTTGTATATTAATTTGAGACTGCCAGCATGATTGAAGACGGCGCCACGTAAAGCGATATATTTAAGTTTACTTAATGAGGGCCAGCGACCGCTCACTAGACGACATCAGTGATTATGTCGGGGAAGTTATAACCATACACTCACGTGTTATAAGTATATATAAGATATTAAGAAAAACAAAACAGCAATATTTGTATACAGGTATAAAAAGATATTTCTTGTACTTGGGGTTCAATACCAAGAGTCTAGAAGTGTAATACCATTTTAGTATATCTCTATGATGTTTTTAATGTTTATTTATCAATAATTTTATTATCCACAACATCAAAACATAAATCATCCTTGGGCAAAACATCAGGTAAAATCAGCTTTTGAACAATGGCACCATTTTGGTGAACTAATTAAGGGATAAGAAAATCAATAAATCTCAGAAACTCAATGTTTTCTTCATGGGACCTTGCTGATGACTCTTAATTATATTTTGAATCTCACAACATGAATCTGTAACTGTAATCAACCGCTGACAGCTGAACAATGAGTTGACACCATGACGAATGTCTTAATAGATTTTCACTGGTTGTCGCCCTTTATCGAGGTCTCCGTGACTGAAGGTGTTTTTCGTTATTGTGAGACCCAACATATGACCTTGTTCATGTGTAAATACTTGACAAGTCTCATGTAAACAAAAACAGATGATATTAGCCATCTCTGTTTGTCATTGTCCTTCAACAACATGCCTTGATGACGTAGACACATGGATCGATATCATCACCAATGCCTGTCTCACCTCCATCCTCTGCCTTTTCACAGGAGGCGAGTAATAATCTTAAATTGGCCAAGGATATTGTCGATAGGTGTCAAAGTAAAGCCGCATACTGAATTACAGTTATGTATATATACATTCCAAATATCAAAATACAGATCCTTATTCCTACTGCGTTCATGGTCACAAAGGAATTGAATTACCAAATCACGAATTCCAAATATCTTCACGGGTACATTGAAGCTTGTAATAGCTGTTAGAATGATACTTGTGTTTAAAGTAGTTTTGCCCAAAGAGCACAACAACGCATGATTTGAGGAAAATATCGTTTGAATGTCGCTAGGTGAAAACAGTAAGTTGATGTACACGGCTCATGATGAACAGAATGTAACCCTAAATGTGGTGTTGTCAATGGGACAGGGTGAGAATAAGGATTGGTATCTAATCAGGTTGTTTACATTTGAATTCACTATGCATACATATCATCAGCGATTTCTATAAGTTTAATGCAGCAAGTTATTTTTGTCTTGCCTGATTATGAGAGCTCGCCACCAAAACATTTTACTGAAAAACAAATAAATGTAGAAAATAGTATATGAGATATGAACGATGTATCTAATTAAAACATGGATACGGGTATCTAGCGATGATAAGGAAGCCTAATTTATTCTACAAAAAAAATGATGTCTCAGTAACTTGTAAAAAGAACTACATTGTAAGTCAATGAATCAAAATGAAGCAGAGACTTCGTTTTTTAGGCTACCTGTTTTGAACTATAATACTCATTCCGTCAGTTGTAACTACCATATTGGATCATAGCTTTTAAGGATACATGAAGGTTGCATGGAACATGTCGAATGCTGCTCTGGAAAAGAAAGCAAAGACGATCGCTGATCTCATCATGAATAATGACAGAGTATGATTTGTATCTACAAGGGATCAAAACTGTTAGTCTATGTGGTCCCGAGAGATGATGGGTTATGATAAATTTTCCTACAACATTGTCTATCACTGTTGCCTTATCGCTACAGAAATAATGGTGGCCAATATTCCGTAAAGCTGTCAATTAAATGTTCGGAAATGTCATGGTTGTATTCTCGATACATATTTATCGTGGTGTTGATGTCTGGGCGATGGAGAGAAGCTGACGACATTTATTTCCACAAAGCTTTCACCTTTTGCCCGCAACATCATGTGTACGAAGATTATATCGCCGTGGAGTTTTGTATGTAAACACAGATTTGATGTTTTCCATTTGAATATTGTAAAACAGCTTGATTCCTTGGCGATTTTATTTTGCGTTTTCATGCCCAACAACAGTTTGGCGGCGATTTGATTTCGTGTTTTCATGCCCAACAACAGTTTTGCGTCGATTTGATTTCGTGTTTTCATGCCCAACAACAGTTTGGCGGCGATTTGATTTCGTTGTTTTCATGCCCAACAAAAGTTTGGCGGCTATTTGATTTCGTGTTTTCATGCCCAATAACAGTTAGGCGGTGATTTGATTTCGTGTTTTCATGCCCAACAATAGTTTGGCGGCGATTTGATTTCGTGTTTTCATGCCCAACAACAGTTTGGCGGCGATTTGATTTCGTGTTTTCATGTCCAACAACAGTTTGGCGGCGATTTGCTTTCGTGTTTTCATGCCCAACAACAGTTAAGCGGTGATTTTATTTCGTGTTTTCATGCCCAACAACAGTTTGGCGGCGATTTGATTTCGTGTTTTCATGCCAACAACAGTTTGGCGGCGATTTGATTTCGTGTTTTCATGCCCAACAACAGTTAAGCGGTGATTTTATTTCGTGTTTTCATGCCCAACAACAGTTAAGCGGTGATTTTATTTCGTGTTTTCATGCCCAACAACAGTTTGGCGGCGATTTGATTTCGTGTTTTCATGCCAACAACAGTTTGGCGGCGATTTGATTTCGTGTTTTCATGCCCAACAACAGTTAAGCGGTGATTTTATTTCGTGCTTTCATGCCCAACAACAGTTTGGCGGCGATTTGATTTCGCGTTTTCATGCCCAACAACAGTTTGGCGGCGATTTGTTTTCACGTTTTCATGCCCAATAACAGTTAGGCGGTGATTTGATTTCGTGTTTTCATGCCCAACAACAGTTTGGCGGCGATTTGATTTCGTGTTTTCATGCCCAACAACAGTTTGGCGGTGATTTGATTTCGTGTTTTCATGCCCAACAACAGTTTGGCGGCGATTTGATTTCACGTTTTCATGCCCAATAACAGTTAGGCGGTGATTTTATTTCGTGTTTTTATGCCCAACAACAGTTTGGCGGTGATTTGATTTCGTGTTTTCATGCCCAACAACAGTTTGGCGGCGATTTGATTTCGCGTTTTCATGCCCAAAGAATGTTTGGTAGCGATTTAATTTCGCGGCGGTGGCGATCTGATTTAGCGATTATCGGTGAAAACACCCAATATATACGACGAATAGGGGGTATTAGAGGAATTCGTGTTCGACTTATAGGGTTTTTACTGTATTGTATTTGTAGTTGTTTCTTATTCAACGCGATTCATTATCGCGAATTATGTATAAACCCCGAAATATTTATATACCCCGAATTATGTATATACCTCGAATTATGTATATACCCCGAATTATGTATATAACCCGAAATATGTATATACCCCGAATTATGTATATACCTGAAATATGTATATAACCCGAAATATGTATATACCCCGAATTATGTATATACCTGAAATATGTATATACCCCGAATTATGCATATACCCCGAATTATGTATATACCCATACTTATGTATATACCCATAATTATGGATATAACTTGGTGACAGTATATTTTCATTTTGAGAGGGAGCTCAATATCGTTTGAATTCACATCTCCGTTTAAGACATTTATTCACCCAGTCAAAAAGTGCTACATATTGATATCGATTCTAAAAGTATTGAGAGCTTTGATTTAAAGTGTCTATATTGAAATAATCAAGAATCCCTGCAACATTCTGAAGTATTTCAGAATAAAAGGCTTCAGACCTTCAACGGTTCAACAAATAAATGCATCTAATGAATGAACTTGCTTTAGATCACATTTGTTTGTTTTGTTGTTTTGTTGGAGTCCAAAGGTAATTAGTTATTATATCTCACTACATAAGGAGGGAATGTTTCATCAAGTGCGATTTATTTTCACTTACATCGTGGGCGATTAGAATTCGGCAAAAAAGAAAAAAAAATACGAAAGATATGTTTAAAAATATTTTAAATGCAAAAATGTGTTGTTGTTTTTTGGTGGTTTCCACTTATCACATCAAAACACCATGCATACATATTTATACTGCTGTTTATTCGCACAATAAGGGTTTCATCCCTTGATATTTTAGAACATTTCCAACAAGTGTTTATGTGTACCTAAAGAGTTCAACAATACTCGTGTACGTTCACTCGGTAAACAATTAATCCAATATCGGCACAGAGATGTGTGAAACAAAAGGATTCTCGACCTTTACATGTCTGGCTTATTGGGCGTTGAGAGGTACACGAACAAACACTCATTGTGTGATGACAATCGCAGTAGTTACAAGATTGGTTTGGGGGAAGTAAAGGGGACAGAAGATAGTCTTGAGAAGTTGACGTAGCCAGAATCCTTATAACACAATGGCCAATCGGGAATGCATGTGGTCAATTAGGGTGACCTCAATACCGTAGTGGTCAGATGGCGAGATGTGTCGACGCTTCATTGTCGTCTAGCCTTAATATAATCTCGTGGGATTTGCTTGATCTCGCGGGATCTGATCTTCCTAATCAGAACGTCGCCGGTGCGTTTGTAGCCGCAGGCGTAATATGAAATCGGGATGAAGATAATGATGACAATGATGGTGAAACGGAAGTGATCACTTTGTTAAGCTACAGTAGAATGAGTCTGCCTACTATACAAATTCGTCTTTAATCATATATAGTTAGGTCTGGAGGTTAGGAAATGTCGCATTTAGCTAGAAGGCCTTCCTTTCTTGACGTCCAATAGAACGCTTTGTTTCTACTTCTAGTTTATTGAAATAATACAGCCCGTCATATTTACATGATTAGATTTTCTACAGAAGAAACCGTATATATGGTGCAGAATCGATTTTACATCGTGTACTGTAGTGCCATTGAAATCCTGTTCGGTGATGAGCATCCCTTTAGGAACAAATCGGGTTTTCGTTTATGGCGAATTTGTCTTTTGAATAATCCAATTGAAACGGTGTAATCACCGGATCTCTTGGGCTCTGCAGAACGTGCTATGATAAGATAAACAAATACTCTGTAATCATGTTGTTTTAAACCACATATCTCGTTGGCTAAGCAATATGGACACTTTATATCATACAGTATATACATTGTATATATACATGGCTTGATAAACAGACAGCTAGAGGCCAGAGTTCAGATGAAGGATTGCTTGTAGATTGCCTTACGTAAGAAACCAAAACAGTGTTTGAAAGTTTCTTGTAAATGAGGCGCTATATATATGTCTTCTTTGTGGCATTTTCAATTAATTTTGCACTTAAGATTTCACTTTTTGCCCTTGTTTACGTATCAAAGGGCTGCAAAATAAATTGATATCATATTCGTCGGAATCTTATGAAAATAGTTAAACGTTGATACAATGGTTGAAGATTTCTTCAAATCTTGTTTTCTAATGATATTACTAACATCTGAGTATGTAATCTTGAGAATGTTTCTGGCATCAAAACAACCTTGTTATTTAACACAGATGAGATTGCATGGCGGATATGACGGGTGATTCGCAGCATTGCCACAGGAGACAGTATACTCGCGTACAAAATACAATGTAACAACAACATGACAAATATGTCAAATGCATATCCCTTCGTGTCAAATTCAGCGTCAATATAGAATAACCCTCAGCAGTCAAGCATAATTAAGCTCTGGATTATTACATGCAATATTATACGAACGAACTTAGATCCTAGCGCTATTTAGGTATTAATTATCCAAAAACAACTCTTTAGTTATCGAACAAATGATTATATCTTAACAAAACCAAACAGTAAATTTGCTGATTGGATCTGCTTTCCCGCCATCAACGTCAGTGTATTGTTTTTATGAAACGCGGTATTGGAAGTACACAACATTTTTTCTCTCAGCAGGAGGTCGTATTCCGCGATCAAAATGACGCAGATTAACTTTGTCGATACCAAACGCCACTCCACCGAATGGTCCAGTAAAGGTCTAACGTCCGTGTTCACCACGCATGGTCTCCTCCGCAATCACAAAACCCTCGCGTCATTAGTGTGTTATAGATAGTTATCGCTATTTAGTAGCTTCGTTTTGATGACACTACACGCAATATGTAATAATATAATCGCCGATGCTTAAAAAGTAGATCTAATCGTTAACGATTGGAAATCGATCTCAGAATTCCCCAGCAGCCAAGATAGCATGGCTATGGTGTACGCAGTGCTAATCTCCTCCATTTGGTTACAACAGAAGACGAGTTCGGTACTCTGAACGTGCAAAGGCCGAGACTAATGACTCGACATTGCTTTATTGCTGCAACGAACTCTTTCATCTAATTGTTTTGCTGGTTCGTATGTAGTTTTCCTTTATAGCCGGCTATTTTTAGCAGTTCTGATCTTAAATAGCCTTGTTTGTTTCCATATATAGCTCAAATAAAAAATGCTTTCGTAGGCCTATAATAGATCAATAGTATTCACCACCCACTATAAGTGTTTATCGTTCTATTTCCGTCAATATTGCAGGTATTTAAAGTTTCGTCATCGAATACGCCTTGAGTGGCACTTCCGGATCAACCCTAAACCGTTTTTGCACTTAGGTTCCCTACCTTCCGAACAAATAATTGCAAGGTTGTACGTCAAGAGCGTTGTAATAGTCAATCAAGTCCCCTAAAACGGCATCACTAAGTGTATCTTTACAGGAACGTGTATTGCTCTTAACAACAGCTATTTATCTGATATAGCTTATCAACATCCTAGATAAATATAATGATTTCAATAACAGATATTTAGGTATAAAATTATATCTTTTTCTCTAAAAATTATGATGTCACGCTAACGAACTGGTGACGCCACGATTGTAACTTGCCTGTTGGAACGGATGGTTTCGACATGTGAAAAATGTGGAATAACACGGTAATATATGATATTTTATAATGTTACCTGTTTGTGTGCAATGAAGACAACTACTACACAATTTCAATGTACAGATTTGTAGGAATGAACATGGAGAATAATTCAAGCTAATTGAGTGTGATGAAATGAAAGCGGTCGTGTGTAAGAAGCGCAAGAGACGTCATGTTGAGTGATGTGAGAGGGATGGACCCGTGGTCCCGACCCCGATATCCCTAATTTGCTGGGTAATAAAATCAGTTTGAAATCTAAAGTGTTGATTTTGTTACCGATTCTATACTGTATAAAACTTCGGTAGGGATAATTTTTCGCTTAATTATCAATTATTTATAATTGATAAGCCACATATGTTATTGTTATTGTCATCCGTGTGCCTTTTATGTGGGTATTTGAGAACGCGTAAATCAACTCGATCCCTAATATATAAAAAAAACCTAAATAATACTTCGCAGATTATTTCTTAAAACAGCAGTACATTATGGTGCCTTTATATATCAATTCTGAGACATTTTACAGACAACTACGGTGACCCCAAGCAGCCATCAGGTAACTCTTACCTAACTGTAATATAGTTATTAACTTACTAACTTGACAAAGATTCAAGTCAGTTTACTCTAAATAAAAAAAAAAAGTTGTATTTTAGTTATCAATATACTGATACAAACCAGTATAATGGAAATTCCTACGTTTGTAGGTATTCTCAAATAGGATACACCTGTCATAGTAGCTGTCTGTTTTGGATTCTCCTGTTATAGAGTGAGTGAGAGGGGGGAGGTGATGTAAGGGAGTGGGTGAAGGAGTTCGACTCGGTCTGGGTGAGGAAGTTGAATTCGGTCTAGATGAGGGAGTTGAAGTCGATCTGAATGAGGATGTTGAAGTTGATCTGGATGAGAGAGTTGAATTTGATCTAAATGAAGGTGTTGAAATCAGTCTGGCTGAAGTGAGGTAGACGGTGAAAGTGCATCCCTTATCACCAATATACTGATACAAAACGGTCTGAAATGTGCTTTAAATATTTTATTTTCATTTTTAATTGATTGTCGTGTTATCAATTAATCAGAGCTGAACCAAATGTCAAGCCTGTAATTTAAATTCTTCGATTACCAGTACCCCGATGATGCCTTGCACTGTTCACTATAAACGGATATATACACATTGTCCAGTTATAAAATGTACAACTGCATGTTCCTGTGTTATATGTTGTTTGTATGTATGTCAGATTAACTTGGCGATTGATACGGGCCTTCGTAGAAAACACATAACATTTCATCCAATAAATAAATTAAGCAAAGAAATTTCATCGATAAGAAAAACATGTGTTTTTTTGATCGACCTTTGTATATAGAAACAATAAAGGTGATTAAAGACCATTGGTATGCTTTTGTTTTATCCACACTGGTAACTGGTATCCACATGTATTGCACGAGCTAAAAACATAGTTATCAGGTGTTCAGTCGTTTGAACATTTCAAAACAAGCAATTGATGATACTGATAGTTGTGCGAAAGGCAACATAATTTTGTCTGTTTTGTTTTTGTTTTCTCAGTTTGTTTTTCCCACTTTTTATAGCTAGATAGAGAGTACATAGTACAACCTAAATAAAACTTAAAGCAGTAAATGTTGATTAATGATGGATAAAGTATGACTAGGCAGAGTGTACATGTATTAGCATTACCATACAACCAATAGCTCAATAACGTGCACTTTTAGGTCTAAGTGTAATTCCTCGTTAGGATTTTAACTTTTAAAAGTCTTCAATGTTAAAGTGTTAGTCAGTATATATTCCACTTTAATTTTGTTTGAGTTTCATATCATATCTACCAATCTCCAGGTGTACATATTATGGACAAATCCGGAATTACCAAAGAAAAAACATAGACCAACGGTTAGTATTTACATGTAGTAACTGCCCATCTTAGACCGGTGGCATATCAGCGTCTGCTTTTTCGTTTAATTAAAACTGAGAGTTGCTTAAGCGGTTTTTTTACACTTAGGCAATGTGATTGATATTCTCTCCACCATTTAACAAGGTCTGCTTTGTCATCACAATCCTGATTCATTCTTAAATATTGCAGTCTTGTATTTCTATGTGAGAGTTTGTATCTGTTTGTATGTCTGCATCATAGTTCAAGTAACATGTTTTAATTAGAAATGTACACAAATATATATCATCGAAACAGCGTAAAGAGAGCGTTCTTGTTGGGCTATAGCTCTCAACATGGAATCGATTCCATAACTTGATAAGAAACCCCAGAATATAAGAACAGTGTTTTTACTCGGCTGTTAGAATTCCATTGAAACCAAATGGTTAAATAAGTTAGGATTGGTGTAACTGTATTTTTCACGCCTATGTTGAAATGTTTCATTAATAAAACTGACAAAACACACAGCATGATTCAGATGAAAATAACAAAAAGATCTAACGCTCTTTGAGCAAGAAACCATGTCATGCCAAGGTGGAGCGAAACGGATACGTCATAAGGAAAGCTTAGAATAGATCACGACGTCAATAGACAAGGGTAAAATAGATCGTATTGTCAACAATAAACGCCAGAAATAACATCTGATATACAAACAAGGGGGGAAACACCTGCGTATAGTGGTACGGACAGCTGTCGACTATACTATTGACATCCTTAGCAATATATTGTTTATTACGCTGGTCACAGCAGTACGGTAGGTAGAAGTGATCTCTCTCGGGTTATTGATAAAAATGATGATGTATTTAGCACATATTGGGACAAAAATACTCATCGCCTTCATTATTTTCTCACGTTCCCACTCCCATTTAGATGAAACGCCATTGCCGTTTTACACCACGTTATTACAGAAATAGTTATATAACCTTATGGAGATTCTTATCCTTTGTTTCGTGATGGATCGTGATGGGTTTGTTCAGATTTCACTAGTAGTTATACCTACCCACTTTGTATAGTTTTGGTATCAAAGTTAATAACTGTTTTAACTTCCGCAGTATACTAGTTTTGTGCAAAGTCCAGTTCACAATGGAAAAAACCACCAAGGTTTTGCGTTTTAGGCAATGTTGAACCATAAGCTGCTGTTCTAATTATTTAAGCATTGAGTATCTTTCAGTTAGCATTCATAGCCAATATGAATGCCAACTTTACAGAGGCAAATTCCATGAAGCGCGCTAGCGCATCATGTTGGATTTGCCTCTGTCCAGTTGGAATTCAAATATGCTATGAATGCCAACTGAAAGACGTTTCATGCCTATATTTACATTTCGTTACAATTCTATGTTGAAATAACCAGGGATTTTGCATATATAACGAATTAATCATTCGTTATCGTCAAGGATGGAACAGCCATTTGCCCAGCCGCTTTTCCGTGATCGCTAGCACGACAATTGTGACGTCACAATGGTAATGACGTAATAATGAGCGATTGAAGTTCATAGTCTATATGACTGCCAACTGCGCTTTGTAAGGTTACCTATTGGGACTGCAGTGAAAATGTAAATATATAGGTTTGTGTTGGTACATCATTTGAATTGAATGTTGGAACAACGCATTATATGTAAGAAAACGAAAATATAATATCAGGTTTTGTTTAGTCTTAGATTGAATAATAACGTCCTATCAACTGCTTCGGTTTGTCTTGAATAAAGTTTGGTTTTGAATAGATATGTAGCCAAAACACTGATAAGCATACGGACAGATAACCCAATAGACAATACGGAGCCCATTGTCTGAGAAAAAAGTTTTTTTTTATTTGTTAGATACCAAATGGACGTTCCGTTATATTGACTGCAGGAATCAGTAATGTAACTATGCTCCTGTCTGACAAACGTTGGGCGAAAGTCTGGATTGCATATGTACACAACGATTAGACGATCCAAACTACGATACTACGAGATGGGAGCAGCGTGTTCTGTATGATACGTGTAACAGGTGAAAACATTCAAAGATATAAATAAATCTTTGTTGTGTATTATATGTTATTGTACATGGAATTATGATCTCGAATTAAATGTATGGTAATCCATGTTGTTTGATGTTACACCAAACAATAAGAATAGTGGGATGTGTATAAGATATAAAAATATATTGAGTGAAACTTCGTTTTCTGATTTATTGTGGGCTTTCTTCAGTGCGCTTACATTTATAAATAGCAAGAGGATCGATGCGAAATTGAATGTATTTTTTATTTTCAAATATTTTTCCTACACAGATGTCTTAAGGTTTTGTGAAGGGTAGGGCGGTAACTTCCTTACGAGGATAGATATTTATGTTGTGGAGTATTTAAGTTCTTTATCAGGAACAATTCAAATTAAATATTCGATGGCATAGTCCATTGTGCTTTGCTATCTTATTTCAACATTGAAAGACTACTTTAACAACACCTTGAAATTGACTTGAATTACCATAATTTTGCGGAGGAAAGGAAAGCATCATGTCAAAATTTTCTTATGTATCTATATCAAATCTACGAGTCGTATTCTATAAATCTAACCCACATTTGTATTACTTTATGTATATGTGCGAAAATTCTTAGAACATAGATTATAAACAATCGGAGAAGAAGAAAATGGTTATTTCAGCAACAATATGACCAAACACTGTAATAATAGTGAAAGGAAGCAACAAGAAGGTCTTAAAACTGTTAACAGGAAGTTAAACCCAATCTACCAAGCAAGCAACAACAAGAGTTGCTAAATAACAGAAATGTTCAATAACACATGCCCACTGGTTAATGTGTATTTAATACAGTTTCTGATCCTTAATTGTACCAGGTATGAAGCCCAGAAGTAGCAATAGTCCCGATCGGCAGCCACAAAGTATTTATCATTCCCTTGGAATAGCGTATTATCTCATAAATCGGAATAAATAACGTGACGTTGAGGCTCAGACCAGAAAGTTGACCGCCAGGCATGGACCATTAGGAGGGAAAGGGTCGCGGTTAAGAGATAATTTCAACACCAATGTACTATTTATTTCACCGTATCTCGCGCTAAAAGAGCTATTTATGAAAATGAAGTGGGCTTGTGATTGCTTAGTAATGAAACAGCTATGTCTTCCAAACCTTGATCAAGCAGACCACGTGGACAATGTGGCAGCTAACCGCGCTATATTGAGACTCTAGCCACAATTTTAAAAAAAACCTTAAAAGATTGGTTTATGTTTGTCTTTTACAATATCAAATGTGTCTGAAAATCCCATTTTATCCTGTATTTATATTATATTTCGCGTGTTCGAAAGCCCATGTGTGCAGTTTAAGCCCACAATTGTGTATGTTCTTTGTCTGTTTTCATAAATATGATCATCCTCTTCCGACAGCATTCATCTGTGATGACGTTTCCATCTTTGCAATAAAACTTCAGAACAGATATTCTGAATTTTCCAATGACGTAATTTCGTCAAGGCCAATGTGCCTTTATAATGACAATCATTCTCTTTGGGTTTCTTCTACACGATCATATAATTCTTCATAAGAAGCATTCTACCACTAGCTTTCCACTTTTCTATTGCGAGACCAAGACCCACTTGGGACAGTCTGTGAGATACTGAATGAGCGTTTTCTTCCTTGGAACTACAACTTTCGCTCTCTTTATACACGTTCTTTAACGAATCCGGCTGTTATTAGAACTTAAAACAAAAGGAATGTCTAAAACAATTCCACTACCATTTAGCTTTTCACCATATTTCTTTTTTTTTTGTGACAGCCCTTATGTGTTGTTATTTATCTTCTCAAACGACTGGCTTGTGGTTTTTTCCAATTAGAATATTCACTTTTATTTGCTATTGATATGCTATCTACGTGATCTCGGAAACCCCTTGTGAAACATTGTCTCATATTATTTATGATTGGATAGCTCTGGACAGAGCACTATTGCCTTTGTACGGCATATTCTGCCACCAATATAAATAGTATTGTATTTCGTACATACAACAGGATTAATAATGATGATGAAGTGTTTGTTAATGATTGATTGCAGCATTGCTAAGAACTGAAACAGTGAATGTTTTAGATGAATTTGATGAATTGATAGCACTGTTCAATCGACGAATTGTCCTTTTTGTCGTAGGTGAATACTGTTGATCATGGAAATGTGTTGTAGGTAGGACTTAGAACTGTACCTGATGTCTTATTGCATAATCGTATTAGGTGACTAAATTACAGATCTCTTTTTTCTTCACCGTCTCAAATTTGGCTTTAAGTTGAGCTTTAGCGATTGTGGTAGATTGTGCTCCTTCTTAGCGCTAAGCATAAAGGAAGTGGGACGACTGGGTTGCTTGTTTTTAGTATAGCTTACTAAGTGGGATGTGTTGTTCTGTGACTTCGTGGTTGGCATGCTTCATTGAGAATCACTATACAATGGGCCTGAGTTCCACTATTACAAGAGGCCAATATCCACACGCACAACACATTGCACGGAGGCGAGCCGTCCGCCCTAGTTGTTAATAGGATGTTAAAGCAAATTAACAACACCAAAACAAATGAATTGATCATGGAACAAATATAAACGATCGATCTACTGCTATTTCCCCACTAGGATATCAAACTCGTAACTTAGGGGCAAGCGGTAGCAAGTCGGGCATCATCTTCATGAGAAGCACATAAGGCGGTGTAATGGTGGAGGAATGATACAAAACGTCCACTAGAGCTAGTGAACGAACCACCTTGATTAACTTCGTTGCTGATTCATAGGCTTGGTGACGGTATCATTTAAGAGGATTTACTCATAGAGTACTCTGGCATTTGATATCTAGTCTGAGATCAAATTCAAATACCTAACAAGGATGAAGTTTAAATGGACCACATTGAATAAGCTGCTGTAGCTCGCATTAGAGCATTAAGTATCTATTTGTAATTAGGTCATATTGGTTTTATTTTAAGGATGAATACCAACATAAAACAATGGATTAGAGGAGTGATTAGTTATATGATATCGTGATCAGCTTTAATGGACCTTAATTAAGTACTTCCTTATCAGCATGAAACAGGAAGTGCGTCTACCGCAAAGTTTAATATTGCAAAAAAATTGAAATAAACTTACTTTTCACAACTATTGCACACAACCTTAATCAATATAATGTTATAGTATTAATCATACTGAATTCACATCTTATATATCTCAGGATATTGTTGTCTTTGTTTTCATACTAAATCTGACTTTCTGATTCGCCGTAGTTTGTTCATACCTCGATGAAAAAATGAAGAGGAAAAGCCGTCTCAACAGAGACAATGACTTTGCGTATTGATTCCTTAAAATATCAAAAGAATTTACATTTACAGAAGCTATGATAAATTATAAGAAACCTCAATCTTGAAGTCAATATACATGTAGAATGTTTGAACTTAATAGTGATTTTATAGATACATCCATTGGACAAAGAGTTTACATAAAGCAATCCAATTATGCAATCGTTCCATCAATTCGGATTTTAGCTTATTGTTTCGTTCGGTATACCATTATTCAAATAATCACATTGGTAATTTGTCACGAGATCACGATAGACCTAAACATAGACAAACAACTAATTAACAAACACATTTGTTTTGTTATATAATACAAAGAAGATATTTGTAAAACAATTACTATGAATATGTACATTGACATATGACAGCTGCATCTTATCTAAAATAAATCACCGAGGTTTTCAGAAGTCATTTTTATTGCGCTTTTTGTGTTGTGTTTTATCCCATATTTATTCAAACTCGTTTCGTTTTAATTTCGATATGTTTCGAAATTGTAACCCAAATGTATTGACCTGTTTGTCAAAAGCATTTCAGCAAGGTGAATAAACAAAAACACATCAAATAGACATACCACGTACATAAATACGTACGTTCGACATATTTCAGAAAATAAATGCATTTCGCTTCTTTTTGTAATAAGAAATCAGAGATCGCTGTGCCGATGATAATTTTTCAGCTCTGCCTTTTATTAACGCACATTAAACTGTACTCTCGTTAAAGTGAACAGTCGGGCAAGGATAGCTAAAGTCGGTAAAAATGGTGTGAATGTATCCAGTATAATTTCTTATGAAATGGAAAAATAAAATCTCTCGTCAAAATCTGTCTGCGTACGAAGAAATTAATTTAAAGTAGGGAAATTCTAAAACGTCCTCCCGGCTGACTATGTCCGTGGTTACATTTCCACGCAGCCTCGCTTTCAATGCTTTCAACTTTTCTTTTACTTTAATGGTCAGAACTGGGAAACTAAGCAGAACTTTACCGTCGTATTAATATGTGAGAACTTTTGGAAGGCCAATGAACACATTTAGACTGGTTTTCTTTGCCCGACTATTCACTTTAACAAAAGTAGAGACTGCCATTTTAAAAATACTACAATACAAATGTACCTTTTTAGTTCACAATATTGACTGGAATAATGATTGCCATGTTGATTCTGCGATTTCAAATTAAAGCTGTCAAAATTGCAAGATAAATCTGAGAATCAAAATTAAATTATGATCAGTGATGGCAGGAAGACTCCATTCGGCAAACCTCGCCCGATTACTGAATCCTGGATTTAGGGTACCGGAATCTGACGAAGTTTACCGAATGAGGTAGACTTATTATTATGATAAGTAAAAGTTGAATGCGTAGAACCAACAGAAAGCGTTCTCTGACCTAGGTAAAATTTAAGTCATCACCATTTGTGATTTGGTTTCACTCCAACATCAGTAATGACATATATATCTTAACAAGTTTAAGCATGGGTACAATACGGATATGGACATCAAAAGCTTGTAGACAGGCACCGCTTTTGTCTTTGGAACTAAAAACGAACTGATTAAAGTTTTCGTAAATCAAAATCGGTAGGTTATATAATTACATGACAACGTGGCTTTTGCATTCAGATAATGAATGAGTAATTTGGCGTCTGTCTGACTAGGAATATCCGGCAGATTACACATGCAATTTGTGAATTTAATTGATAATCTCTAGTTTCAGGCACGCTCGTAGTGGGCTATGCGATAGTTCATTATTCCTCTATCGCAAATGTATCATTAAAATGCTGTTGATTTCGTTATAAATCATCCCGATATGTTATAATTAAAAACGAGACGTAATGCATTTGTGGCAAAAGTTGGTGTTATAATTTAGGAAACAACATGGCTTAATTTGTCAGATAATAATAATTTGTATTCCAATTAATAATTCCTCCGCTGGTGAGTGTCTCATTGATCCACTGTACACCAACAAGGATCAGTATTATAACACGGTGAATGCTGTACCATAAAAAACAGACCTTGTTTCATTTCAAGTGTGTCTGTAAGAACTAAGACAAAGGAATGTGATCAATGCATTAGATACCCCACCAATAGCTTTCCACTTCTGAGTTCTGATTCTAAGCCACAGGGGACAGTTGTCTGGAAATTGTTTTAGTTTGAGTTTTTCTTTCTCTTAATCACGCCAACACACGATGTGGTGCAATGTTTTTAGTATGGTGTCTGTAATCGACATTGATTGTAGTAATGCATATCCACATTAAACATTCATGACCAATGCTGATAATGCGCATTGGCGTTTGATTTATTAAACATTGTAATTACATTTAAACAAACAAGAAAGGAATTATATAAGCGAGAATAAACGCTTACATAGATTACTACAAGATGCGTATAAGTATGGTATCGGGTTCATGAAGCAATAATAACAGACAGAATATGTACAAAGAGTCTTCTACGTTGTCCAGATATCTGAGTTCTCATCCAGAAAAGTCTTGTGGCGTATTCCGTCTACACACTATACAGAGATAGTTTTCTTGTGGGTAGGTATTCGTTTATGATGCCATTACTTTTAGTGACAAAAATTGATACGTTTTCTCTGAAAAATAGGACGTCACACTCATAACAACCTGACGCAACAACCAATACATACCAACAAGGGAAGACAATTGCATTGTAGATATGAAATACGCAAAATCTCATCAAACCATTTTCTTTCAACAAACTAAATTATATATTTAAAGAATAATATCCCTATATTTAATCTTAAATTGGTAAGAATTACATTCAATTATTATTTTCTGTTTAATTTTCACTTGTAAACCAAGTATTTCTACTTTTGTGAATACATACTAGTATATAATACATCATCACGTTCATTTGGAGTATTTTGACGGAAGCAATCTCCTTGATTAACACTGCTCCAATTGACCATCTGGCTGGTGCTATATTTAGCTCTTTGACACGATATCAACATGAACACTCTCTATTTATAGTAGAATTGGAGGAGGTCGTGAGTTGACATGTCATGCACGTAGCACGAGGATTTTTTTATCGTATAACCTATAATCTATTCTATACTGACATACAAAAAACGTAGTTTGCGTTTGAATAAAATTCATTCAATATTTGAACAATTTCATCGCATGAATATTTTGTTAATTTCAGCTAATAATAGAAATCACTTACAGTAATTAATCGCGACTTCCTTATTTGATTAGCTATTTTAAACACATACTTTTTATATAAGTATAAATTCTAAATGACGTCATTATGCATCCCAATAGAACACATGTTTTAAATGTTTAACATACTCCATGCCATGGTGGTATGACATCGTAGAAAAGTGAAAATTGTATGTGATCATAAAATGTGGTGGTTACTTCATATTATATAGAAGCTGGTGATCAAGTGATATGTATCTAAATGGCCAAAAAGGGACACCAAATCATTGAAATCAATGACAATAGTAGTCATTTCAGGGCTCAAACCGAAAATGAGTTCTAATGAACCCATTAATAGCGAGACCTAACAACATAGGTATACGTTCTTTCACTTAATACCAGGTAGGTAAATGATGATATTGATTTATTTGACCTGTTTATATTGTAAGGTAAGTAGATAGCACATAAGGAATGATTCCATATAAGAAGAGTAGGGATGTTGATGATATTGGTTGTAAAAAAGAAAGACCTGCATGCATTCACACCCGTGATCAAGACAAAAAGCAATTATTAAAATATTTTCGAGCTGATAATAAATATTTCAACACAAATAGAAATCAAAGCATTTTTTCATCAGTTAATTATATATATAAGATGTTGTTACCAACGATTAAAACAATCTTAAAAGCTTGATTACGCTAATGAATTTTCGATATACCGGTACAAAGAAGATCAGTTATTTGTACTATATAGTCTACAGACTTAACAGTATGCTACAGAGCAGTCTTAAATTGCACCAGATAAAAGACGATAAAAATTAAAATTTCGTGTAAAATGGGCATTTCACGGACATATTTTTCATCGCCAATATATCTGATCGATAATGACGAACTAGCCTAGCTTAGCTGCATCACAAATTATGGATAATGTTATATATTTTCGTGTAAGAAAATAGAACTATTTCCGTTTAGGTTACTCATTCTGACGTCTGCTCTGAGAACAATTATCGCTGTCTCCATCAAATGATCACATGCTGGCTGACGTCAGAGCTCGTGCATCAGGGCTCTTGAATCTCTTTATTTCTAAAAACATGACATAATTTTGTTTCTGGGATGTTGTTGGACAATCTTTGCGTCTAGGATAAAAATCTTAAAGGAAAGTCACGATTCCGTGAAAGAAAAGCTAAGATTGATGTTAAGTATTGATTGCCAGAAGCTATAGTTGATATCTAGATTGATGGTGAAATCGCGTGTCATGTCGCATCTTTTAAAACCAGTATGACGACTATCTAAACCCTCGCATCTATTTTTACCATTTCGTCCGATTGATTTCTATTAGCTTATCTGCAAACGCAGAATCTGTTATCAGGACTACGTAAGCAGTCTGTCACAAACTTAGGTTTAACATGTTATATGCGGGATAAGATGATTGTCGTACAATTTCCTATGATAACACGATTACTTTAAAATGAAATATGTGATCGTTATTTTTATATGGACAATTTTCATGCTAGCGATAGATATCTTTCTTCTTGCTGCATATAGCAAAGACAATTCTTGTGACGATGTTATTTGTGCTATTAATTGTGAAAGTCACAAACAGCAAAATGATAATTTTATAATTATATAATATATTTCAAAGAAATGCTTAGAATATAAGTACTCTTACGGGTGGAATGTACTAGATCCAAATTGTATTGTATTTATATCACAATCACAATGTCACTTGCTCGCTACAATAACAGGTTGGGCGGGCATGTCTTATATTTTTTCAAACATTTTTTTATTATTGTTTTTTTTAAATTTCTCACCCTCAAAATTTATTTCTACCATTGATTTTTCAGTGGAATGCGCCTGTAAATGTTCAATTGTAATACTGTTGAGAAAAATACACACATTCGTTTTTTTATTTATTTGTTGCTGGTGTCTGACTTGTGAAAGGTAGGAATTCCATTGTTCTGATTAATAACATCCTATAGATGTTAATTTCAACTTCATACGCTTATAAATTGATATGGATTTGCCGTTTGAAGTGTGTGGTTTTTCTTCGGGGGATAACATGCCAAGACTGGATTTCAGTAACATACCACTTGGTCTAAGGGAGCTAACTGGGAATAGGAATACAGGCATAGCCTATGATAGCTTTTCTTTATATCAATTGTATAGACAGAAATGACGTAAATTTTCACACAAACTTACAATGAATCGATACTTACTCAGTAATACGCAAAGATGAAATATTAATTTAAGTGACGTATTAATTTTAGATTAATGTCTTCTTTCATCCTTAATACATATATATGATAGAATTGTCAGCATTTGTTTTGACGACATATCAAAAAACAAAATATCAAAATATTTTATACATGTGCGACAACACTATCTTTTTCTAAGAAACTTTTAACATTGAATGTGAACACAAGTATAATCTATGTACTGTTTGCAATGTCGTGCATCTACATGTCTTATACATTAAAGATGCTTCACCACCGACGAATTTAATTTTTCCACATAAAAAACATGAGCAGACGATTTAGTATTTTTTCAGTTACAAAAGTTACTTACTTTACACCATTACCACCATTGAAAAATTTGAGCTTCTCATTTTACTTCAAGATGAAAATACTTCAAATTCTTTTTAATTGCGTCCTGAATAAAGTCCTTGGCAATATGTCCTATATGGAATGAAGTACTGATTATGCACGCACCAAAAGCAAATATTTTATTTTATATTGTTTTTGTGTATATATTATATACATGATTTAACACCAATTATTGTTCAATTGATGAGTTTCGTTTATGCACTGTCGACGGTGGAGCATCTTTAAGAAAGAAAATGACGTAAATTTTCTCATTAACAAACAATCGATACTGACTGAGTAATATGCAAAGATACAATAATAATTCAAGTGGCGTTATTCACTTTAGATAAATATCTTCTTTTCTCCTAAAAATATATAAATTTATGACAATTTTTTTCTGATAAGATATCAAAATCTTGTATATGATACGTGTCCGACAACACTATCATTTTCTGGGAAACTTTTAAATTTGAATGTGACCGTAACTATGTACTGTTTTTCAATGTCTTTACAAGTTCTGCATCTACATGTCATATACATTAATTATACGTGTTTGAATTATACATTGTAACGTGAAATATAATTTTGATTTAAAAGAATAAGATAAAATTCATCTGATGGAAATTATATAATAATAAAACATTATAATGTATTTGTTACGTCGATGTTGAAATAACAAGCATAATTGCACCTTTTATTTCTAGGTTACAAGGAAATTATCTCCTCCCAACATCACCTATTGTCTAAACATCACTGGGGCGTCTTAAAATGACCAAACATCCGTGGGATACAGTCTCAATGTCAAATGTAAACTAACAATTAGTGAACTATGTACAAAGTAAGTAATATAATCATGCTGTCACTGATCATGATGCAAGGTACAATGCCCTCCCTCCCCAAAAATAAATAAATAAAAAATAAATCTTTCGATTAACAATATCTTTAAATCAATTTTCAGTATCTTCCTTATTTGAAATAAAATGGCTCCATTGTACCAGATTGTAATCTAAGCCCAGTGACAAGAAGAATAACTCCCAGATCTTAATACTGTGTACTATCTAAAATCTATTTCTAGTCCTTTTAACATTTACATATCACAGTACATCGAGTACTTCGCAGGCACTTTCGTCCCGAAAATTGTTCAAGTACATGCTAAGTAGAGCATATCATTCGAGATCGTGAATTTAAATCTCTGCAAAGCGTCGTTAGTTATAAAAATGTCGTTAGTTATAAAAATGTCGTTAGTTATAGGTATAAAAACGACGTTAGTTATAAAAACGAAGTTAGTTATAAAAACGTCGTTAGTTATAAAAATGTCGTTAGTTATAAAAATGTCGTTAGTTATAGGTATAAAAACGACGTTAGTTATAAAAACGAAGTTAGTTATAAAAACGTCGTTAGTTATAAAAATGTCGTTAGTTATAAAAACGTCATTATTTATGAAAACGTCATGTTATAAAAATGCCGTTAGTTATAAAAACGTCGTTAGTTATAAAACGCCATAAGTTACAAAGCGTCGTTAGTTATAAAAACGCCGTTGCATGTATTTACAAAAACGTTGTAAGTAATAAAAACGTCGTTATTTATGAAAACGTCATGTTATAAAAACGTCGTTAGTTCTAAAAACGACGTTAGTTATAAAAACGTAAAATTAAGTCCCCCGAGAACAAGTTGTTTTACAGTTTGTTGTAAACAGGACCCTGACTTCTCGGAAACATCAATTACAATGTAACTTAGTCAGAAATACCATCTTAAATATATATCCGTTTTTATCAAACAATAAAAACAAACAAAGTCGAAAATCTTTCTAATTTATTCTCAGGATAAAATAATCATCTTATGTACATAAATGTATATAGATATAATTTTCATCACATATTTGCTTTTCAACTTAACAATAATATAATAAAACTAATAAAAGATATTAACATTAAGTTGCTCATATTCAGGATTTACATTTTAGGGAAACTGTGTCTGAAAACACGTACGCACTCTATTGGGGAGATGTTTAACAAATAAATAACAATGTTGATATCATATTATTAATATAAAGTAACACACACACAATTTATTGTTACGTTTTGTAAAATGTAATAAAGCAAAATGCACAGCATGGAATTCTGAAAATTACATAAAATAACACTTACTATTGCAAAAGCAGCAAAGTTGAATTGCACGCGGATTTTAAATCGCGATGTTGATAATGATTAATGTACTCTTGATCACATGAATAGATCGTTACGTAATTAATTTGTGATTTATTGAGTAATTATCAGAGAATCTATGATGTTTTTCTCATAAATAAATGACGTAGCACTCCTGATCTGCTAGAAAGACTATGTAGATGACACTAATTCAAAATCCAAACTAGGATTGGATTATATGTGGGCAAAGCTTTCGCTTCATTAATAATTTCCTCTATTAAAGCACTGATATGTCTGAGTATGACACGAATACAAAGTAATTCTGTGTAAGAAGCACTAAATTGGCTGGTGATTGTCAAAAAATTTTGACACCACAATATAATTTCAAAGACAAAACTAAGCTTTAGCTATGAACTTTGCTATGAAAATGACGCGAAAAAATGAAGAACTCTTTCAATTAATCCTTGTTAGAATAACTTATATGCAAACGTCCGTAATGTGAAGTATTCCAGATCCTCTATTGATCTGACCAAAGACGTTTGGTACACACCCATACCTCCACATGGCTAGTTAGACCTACGTCACACCCCGTCACACCTAGAGACGAACACAAACTACTCGAGAGTAACTACGCTACATTTGGTGACGTAACACTGACTCCTCAAGTGACATTCAACATCCCACCACGCTCTGCTGATATCATTCTGACGTTAAGCACATTGATGACGTAAACGACACAATGAAATGACGTTGATATCACAGACATTTAATGAAACGAGCAGCTGACTACTCTTCCCTCTAATGGTTGTGGTGGTCGATAGTTGTTCACCATGTCACACCCTTCACAATTTTTGAGTGACCGGAGGTCATCCATCTGTCGCAAAGAAAAGAAAAACAAACATAGGAATTAAAAAGCATATACAAATATGAAAAAGATTCAATTATATGTATCATGATTGAAAAGTATTAATAATGTCATTTGAAGCGAAATTTAAAAACGCAGCGGTCATGCGGAAGAAATTGACTCGAGGACACAATGTTTCAATCTCTCCCAGAGTGCATTGCGGTTACCCTTCAATGCACTCTGGGAGAGATTGACAATGTTTATCAATCGATATATTATCTAACCTCCTTCCATTCGGATATATATCAGAGTTACTTCCCTTCAATCCCCTCCGTCAAAGTACTGATGGGAGTGAAACCAAGGGAAGTAACTCTAATAGAATAGAATGTGTATTTCAAAATCAACGAGATAAAGGCTTTTATCATAACCCGTAAATTCGATAAACATAATATGTTTCAAATGAAATATTTAGTATCAAGATTGACAGTTAACAATACATATTGGGCGCTCATCATCAGATAATACTTCCAAGTCAATTGATGTTGTTTACATTTTATCAAACAATTTTGGTTATTATCGTCACCGAGATGTTACCAAAGGACGAAACATTTATATGAATCTGGCTAGTGATAAAGGAGGCCTAAGTACCATATAGTCGGTTATTTTCGAAAGGATAATATTTCGCAAGACAGTGCCATGATCACCAAAATATATTTGCGAAAAAATAACAACGAGTTGTTCAAATCGTATTTACCTTTAAAGACAGATCGCGAACGTTTACAACCGCTAACATTTCATGTTATTGCTTCTTGATCGAATCGCGAAAATTTTGACCCGCGAAAATAACCTGCTATATGGTATTTTTGTCACTAGTTCCATAACATGACAAATGTACGTACCTGTTCCTGCGAGATCTCCATAGGATTTTTGAACACAATCCACGTGACACTCTCAAACAAAGGAGGGGTAGTAAGAGATCCTAGATAGGTCCAATATGACGACAGGTCTTTCTCTGATAAAGACAAAACAATACAAAACACAGGTCAATGCATCGTCGTAAACTCACGAGTCACCGCTCTATCGTTTGTCACTGACAATGGAGAGCTTGTGCCTCGACGGTTTAATTTATCATTTATCGGATGGCCTAAATTAACACTAGCAATTCATCAAAAAGCGTAAAAGAAGAAAAGCAACACAAAATGGATATGTAGCTCTACACTCGCACCACATCTCAATGTAATTAAAATCAGACTTGCATCACATCTAAATGATTTTTTAAAATAACTTACAATTGCCCATGATTTTTATTCCAACTAAACGCAAGCAATCCAAATTAGGAAATTATAAATGAAGGAATTGCGATTAGGTTGTGCACAATGGAGTGAAATAGGTTTAAACTAGTGACACAGTGTTTTGTATGTCTATATATCATTCCATAGGTGTATTTGAACATAACTAAGGTGATAAAAAGTGTGTATTCATTAATTCACCAAACATGTTCCCATTTCTAACATTAGTCAACCTAGACTAGATTAAGAATATGATCACTAATGTTGTCTACGATCACTAAATACATGTTGTCTGTGATTATAAATACGTTTAACTTCCCAGTATATATATCGTACTGTTATGTAATTGCATTATTCAATCAAAAATTACTTAAGTTGTTCCGTTCCTTCACGTTTTATTTGCATTTAGGCTTATTGATATGCATTAACCTGATTATTGAAAATATCGTAGTTATCCTATTACATTTGATTACAATATATTTAAAATTTATTTCCTTGATATGCCTTATTTTCCTGTGTCACCACCTGATTAATATAGGAGATTGTAAAACTGGTAGTATCGACGAGACTGAAAACGTTTTATCTTTCAAACCAAATACGTTTGATACAGATCCATATCTCGTCTTTTTTTTTTCTTTTAATTTAGTCAAACAGTAACGAGATTTTATTATGATTTTATTATCAAGACAGCCTTCAATGTTGGCTAGAACGAAAATATATCACCACAGGAAGCTTCGCTGTCTTTCTCTTTCAACACTTACCAGAAAACAAACACTTAGGATCAAAAGAATCTACAGCGGTTTTTCCACCCTGTGGAGCAACACTCTTCATGCCATTTGAAAGTTTTCCGAAACCTTCGTGACTCTTTCCAACCTAAAAAAGATAACGGCTGTTTAAGAATTGCAAACACCTTTATCAATTACAATTTTGATTCGAAATGCGAGCACTGCAATTTTTTTTCTTCTTTCGTATCTCTTTTTTTAACAAGTATAACTTTCGTTTACAAACACGGGAAGTATTAAAATGTTCAATTATTTTAACAGACCACCTCTGTCCAACATCACGCCTTTTCGCGCACAGACCATGTCTGTCCTTCATCACGCCTTCCCGCGCTCAGACCACCTCTGTCCCTGATAGCGCCATTCTGCGCACAGACCACGTCTGTCCATCATCACGCCTTCCCGCGCACAGACCACCTCTGTCAATCATCACGCCTTCCCGCGAACATACCACCTCTGTCCATCATCACGCCTTCCCGCGCACGGACCACGTCTGTCCATCATCACGCCTTCCCACGTACATACCACCTCTGTCCATCATAACCCGTTCCCGTGCGCGGACCACATCTGTCCATTATCATGCCTTTCCATCATAACCCGTTCCCGTGCGCGGACCACATCTGTCCATTATCATGCCTTTCCGCGCACATACCACGTCACGTCTGTCGATCATCACGCCTTTCCGCTCTCAGACCACCTCTGTCCATCATCACGCCTTCCCGCGTACAGACCACCTCTGCCCATCATCACGCCTTCCCGCGCACGGACCACATCTGTCCATCATCATGCCTTCCGGGCACAGACCACCTCTGTTCGTTACCACGCCTTCACGCGCATAGACTACCTCTGTCCGTCAACACGCCTTCCCGCGCACATAATACTAGTGTCCATATCACGCCTTCCTGCGTACCGACCACTTCTGCTCTTCATCACGCTTTCTTGTGCAGTCTTACCTTCACCATGAATCCAAAGACAGCAAGTCCATCAGGTTTATTGGCTGCGCTACCGAAGTCGCCATATTTGGTGTTGTAGTGAACAAGATGAAGCTGTGGAATCAAGTGAAGACAATGTTGGCAAAGTTTTAATGATTTAAATATACGAAACGATCTAGATATTTCTTCAATATCTCTTACAAACCATTTCAAAAAGCCATTACTTGTAATTGAGCTATTGTATAAACCAAATAATTTTAGTTTTCAATTTCACCATTAAATTTTAAAACCAGGCAGTGAGAATACTGTTTTACACAGGATTATGTAAAACTACACGTTGATATGTTGTTCCGTAATTTATCGTTTCTTCACTTTCAAAATTAAAAGTTCTAATGAGCTTTTGCTGTGATGTAATACGGGCTAATTACAACCAGATTCCTCGTGTTTGAAAACAAATCAACATTCTTTCACTCAAACAGCGAATTATACCTCTGCATCATACTCCACACCATCAATGGTATGTTCAGAACCTTTGCCCTCTTGTGAGCCCCAGTGCAGATGGAACTGCTCCAACACATATGTATCCTTCAGTGGGCCTCCGGTCAGCTCTGAAAATGACGAAAAGGCAACAAAACTAAAACATGAATCATAAAAAATTATTATAAGATGATAGTCTGTCTCACATTCCCCAAAAAAAATTCCCATGATTCAATATTTTCTGTACTTGTTGTATGAAATAAATATGGTGATAACGATCTTCTTTCAAAGTTTCAAAGAAATTGAATGTGCCTTTTTTTGCTAAATCGATATTCAATTTATCATTTTTTAGTAGTTTCTATGCATTAAAAACCACCATTCGTCTGTGGTTAATATACCCGTAAAAAAATCTCTGACAACATTCTCTATTATATGTGTATTGTTTAATTGATTGGATATATATCAATATTTTGTCAAGAAAAAATAGTATTAAGTTCTCGTCACTTAATTTGATTTTTGGTGGAAATTAGTTAAAAAAAAGATGCATGTAAATTACCTAAAACATTCTCACTAAAATGGAAATAGATCAGAATTATGAAGTTCAATTGTCACAGAAAATAAAAAGGGACATAGTTGTTTTTATTATTGAGAAGATAAATTACATTACACAGAGAGTATATCCGACCTATCTACTTTACTTTCCATGCAAAATTTTTCAGTTATGTCATATTGCATGCAGTTTTGTTATAAAATAATTCAGTTATTATCAATCACCCCAGTCTTTGTATATTACAAAGTTACATGCATCTGCCCTTGTGAGCAGGTATAGGTTGTAAAGTTATCACCATGTAAGTGAGAATTATGCTATTCTCCGCTGAAAGATGTATTGTTACGCGCATTAAAACATTGTTTAAAAATCAATAACGTTCTGCACATGCAGATAACCCACTTATATAAATAGATTAATTAGAGCATCAATTATGCATGGCAACTAATTAGGAGTTTTTGTGACATAACAACGCAAATGGGTTTACCTGATCCCTTTTGACTCATCTGTGCCTTTACTGAGTGACCGGTGTTCGACAGTTCCATATTCGTTTCACATTTGTATTTCACGTCGAATGGACACGATTGGAGTTGTGAGTCATATTTGGCTATATTTGTGACGATGTCTATCGGAGACTGGCGTTTGCCTTCCTTGGCAATAGAGTAAAACTTGAACCAATTATCTGGCCCTGTAAACAAGTACGATTTATTTCGTTGTATGTAAGCCTATTCTGAGGACAAGGAAATAAGTTTGGCTATCTCATAGGACTCTTGACAAATAATTTAGTTATTCTACTAGTTATTAAGTGCAGCAAGCGCCCGAAATGTGGAGATTCATAAGATGTCTAGTCAAATATATAAATTTGTCTCAGAATTGTCATTTAAATGCATATACACGGAGGTGAAATACAAAGATAAAGAAGGAACAATCGGGACTGCATAATTTTATGCAAATAACCGAAATATTTCAATAACCGTTATGCAAATAGCTGGATTCCCCTGTACCTTGTTTTTGTGTCTCTCTATATTCAATACATCACATGCGTTTTGGTAGTAAAATACTATAGATTTACCTGGTGAACGACAGCAGTACCCCAGAGGAGGTGGTTAATATTTAGTGTTCTCTGTTTCTATGATATTGCATATGTAGTTGTTATTTGTATAATGATACATCTTTTCTGCAACCTCTCGTTTTTCCTATTATTGTTGTTTTTTGGAGGGTTTTCATATTTTTATTTTGCACTTTTGCATTTTTCGCTTTGTTTTGTATTAGTTTTGTTGTTGCTGTTGTTGTTTTTCTTTCCGTGATGTTGTTTTCTATGCCAATACTTACCGTTGTTTTTGTTGTATCCCCATTGACTCATGGTAGTACGCTTGACGTCGGTTTTCTGGGTAGATATTGAGAGAGAGACCAACCACCCTATAACATATAAAAAAACGTTTATAAATACCGAAAAAGGAAGGCGTGCATCTGTACTTACTGCTCCTTTTTAAATGCCTGAATAGAAATTGACAAACGTTAAATGATATGTAAAACGAATTGCAAAGTTTAAGCGGGATCAGATCTTGATAAGTGAATTAAAAAGAACTTTGATTGATAATTCGAACGACTTGCAGCACGCAAAATAAAAAGAAAAATTCTGTAATTCTTAAATTATAATTATACGTTATCATCACGTCAGATGTTTTAGAGATTAGTGTGTCCACAAACAGTTGTGATAAAATTCACGCATTCAACAACATTGAGTTCAATATAAATATACGACGTTTCATTGCTGATATATATTTCTGGAAAACATATGACAAAAGAAGTGAATAATAATTTTATGGACTAGGATATGTTCAAAAACATACATACTAAATGTAATTCCTTCGTGAATGAGATAAAATGCATGGCAAAGCACACTTTCATAACTAGTGATGTCGAAATGGACTACCACCACTAATTTACTTTTAAAATCTAACAAGCATTATCTGACGTAAACTCTATGAAGGCGTATAGAATTAAATCCCAAAACACGTGTAGGTGTCATCCGTTACCGTAATCCAGGTATCAATTCCCCACACTATATAACAGGAAAGTCATCAAAATGGACATATCGAAATCGCCAGACGATACAATGAACCAATTGGAGGTCAATACAAGATAAGATATTATCATGTGTGTTCATGACGTTTGTAGATATGTAAGTTATGTATACCATAGAAGATAGGTATAGATGAGTCAGTTTAACTATATTTCATTTGAAACATTCAAATGAAATTGGACACAAGCTGTAAATTTTAGTAACGCCATATATCATACATTATTGTTCAATGGTAATTGACAGTAGTTTCTCCTCCTTTCAGATGACCTATAAAACTACCTCTATTCTAAACTACTTTCGAAAGTTCAACATCTCTTTCCTTTGAACGTATTCAATATTTACATACATACACAACCTAAAATCGGAGATTTACTAGAACAGTTACGGTAGTATGTGCCATGCCTGAAAGGGATATATTTCATATAAAAAACTTAAAACTGCCAGATTATTATATCAGCGACACAGCAGGTTTTTTGTTGTACTTTTAAAGACACATTTCATATAAAACCTCAAAAATGTCATTTTATAATACAAATGACGCAGGTTTTTTCGCTCCCTTTAAAAAAATACACAACAGCAACTTGAGTACAATAGCTATTTGTATGGTAGGGAAATATCTAAATGTAAGTTATCCATTTCTTCTCTGTGATAATCTTTCAAGATTATGTAAATGTAATAAAGTACATCAGTACAACAGTTTCAGTTCTATAATACAAAATTGCAATTACGGCACTTTCATTCTGTAAATTATAATTTAAATTCATATTATGAAAAATTGATATCTAGATTATCTACTTTCACAAAATATGATGTTTTATTCTCAAAATAATTCAAAGCATTTGCCATAACCTTTTAGCACGAATAATATTATTTATAAAGTGATATAGACTACTGCTGACGATCGAGGATAAAATGGAATAGATTATGAATTGTGGGAACCACACGAAAAGCCACACTAAACACTTCAACGTGTTTCAGGAGAAGATTTTGGTGATTCTAAACAGATCCCTCTGCCTGACTGACTTGTATAGCCTCTAAAGCTTAACCAGTAATGGATGCCCAACCGCAACACACACGGAAGCTCCAGACATTTGTTTATGTTCTAGAAGACTTTGTAAATGCAAAATACATAGGCGTATTTGTGGAATCAATAAGATTTGTGTTTTTCTAAGATTCTACCGGTTATTCCGAAATCATGGAAATGTGTTTTACGTCAACTTCGCTAGCCAATGGTATTCAGCACGATACTCCCCTGAATCGAACTGAATACGTGTACTTTTAACTAGCGCATTTGGGTTTACATATACCGTGCATAAATAGCCCAGTCTTATATATCCTTCTCGTTATCATCTCGTTTGATAATCGATGCCTCACTGCAAACCAACTGATTTTCGCGTGCGATTGATTAAATCGTGAAAATAAATCACCGTGAAATTGTTTCCAACACAAGTAAATATATACTATGTGTTCCGTGGTTTAGTATTCCAATACTATGTGTTCCGTGGTTTAGTATCCCTATACAATGTGTTCCGTGGTTGAGTATCCCAATACTATGTGTTCCGTTGTTTAGTATCCCTATACTATGTGTTCCATGGTTTAGTATCCCTATACCATGTGTTCCATGGTTTAGTATCCCTATACTATGTGTTCCATGGTTTAGTATCCCTATACTATGTGTTTCATGGTTTAGTATCCCTATACTGTGTTCCATGGTTTAGTATCCCATACTATGTGTTCCGTGGTTTAGTATCCCTATACTATGTGTTCCATGGTTTAGTATCCCAATACTATGTGTTCCATGGTTTAGTATCCCAATACTATGTGTTCCATGGTTTAGTATCCCAATACTATGTGTTCCATGGTTTAGTATCCCAATACTATGTGTTCCATGGTTTAGTATCCCAATACTATGTGTTCCATGGTTTAGTTCCAGACTATCCTGGTTATATCCACTATGTGTTCCATGGTTTAGTATCCCAATACTATATGTTCCATGGTTTAGTATCCCAATACTATGTGTTCCATGGTTTAGTATCCCAATACTATGTGTTCCATGGTTTAGTATCCCAATACTATGTGATCCATGTTCAGTTTCACGATAACGCTCAGGTAACATACTGAGTAAATATAAACTAATTAAATTTTCTGTTTGTGAAATGACCACCAAATATTACGTCATCCATAGGATGGCGTGATTCAAACTATGTAAAACGTATACATGACAGTTAGTACACACTAATTACAAGTCCGGATCACTACATTTATAATACTTGTCCGGTTTATATTCGGAAAAGTTTCCTGTGTCAACAATAAGTATATAGGTAAACATCAATGACAAGTATTGTTTAAAGCCTTAATTGTAGGTGTTTGATGACGTAGACATTAATTACAGGTGTGTATAGGAGTGCAGCGTTACGGTATTTACATGTAATTACAGGTGTGTTTTTTGTGTAGTGTTAAGTTAAATACAAATGTACACATGCTTGTGTGCTGATGTATATATCATTTTAAAAAACTTCCGTCACATTTACGTCACAATTCCGACTAAAATGCTGATGCAGCAGCATTTACCTGCATTTTACGGAAGGACGCATGAAGTTTTAAATAATTGCTCCAAGGACAAGATGATGAGGAGTAAGTGCATCTAAAGTTAAGGTAATGAAAGCCCTCGAGGTAAATGACATTTTTTGTATCTTCTGATGTTTTACGCCTGACACAATGAAAAGCATTATTTCAAGGTTACACGTGGATTTTCCGTGCAGAGTGCATGTAAGTACACTAGTTTAATTTGACAAAAAGATTACACAATAGACGAACTATAGACGAGAAATTTCATACTCTTGACAGAAAACTGTATTTATGAGAAACTATAAACATTACTTAAGTGTTTTGATTGCGATATATAGTAGCATTTTATTTCGTTATAAAAACATTTAACCTTGAGAACAGGTTTTGATTACTACGTCATTACTATATGGGTTAAAAATACAGCATTTTTTAAGCACAATGATAATTTTCGGTCTATAAAGATCATTGTCTGTTTACGGGAATGGATAACTACACAAAGAGATGAGTCTATTCAGTCGTTTCTCGAACTTAGTCGGTCATGGAAATCCACCGAGACATCGATATTCGAGAAAAACGGGTATTATTTTATTCAAAAATGAAAATCTATTCTTGTTAGTCTTGAGACAAGTAAATGACATGTTGGCTAGATGATTAGACTTGGACATGTTGGCTAGATGATTAGGCTTGTTGTTAACAGCTATAATATATCAAAATGGCATCTATCAGAAATCGAAATAACAAAGTTAGCATTTGATTTCGAATTCGTGATACTAAATTTTCTTTTCAGCAGTTTATACAGGAACGTTGACTTCTCGAATGTCTCGTATAAAATCTTATTTTTTGTAGTTCATTATTCAAGATTTTTTCTTTGTGTCGTACATTACATCTTACAGTACAATGTACAGAATGGCGCAACACCTCTATCATACTTTACATCTGGTGAAATTAAATACAAATTACGTCCATGTTAATATGTTCTAAACATCGCCTTACCACATACTGAACATGTTGACAACTTTCCAAAAGGATTCCTAGTCTCTCTACGCGGGTTACAGATACAGTACTTTCTAGTACCACCCTTCTTCTCTCCGAACTTTTTGGGGACGTTTTCACCATCACATGTGATATCATCTATGTACTTAAATGTCGACATGTCTTCACCCTCGTCCGGTAAGATGGTGACGGTAACTATATCCTCCATCTTCGTTTTGTAAAATCTATCTATTACAACTGTAGAGCTGTGATTCAGTAGGTCTACACCTTGTATGTGACGATCGCACGATGGTGCCCCTCCTTTTTATAAAGCCGTTTGTGAACTGTGTTACATGATAGCGACATTAGCAGCTTTAGATTATAAAAAATAGTTTTGATATATCCTCACTAGATTTTCACGATTACCCACAGAGAGAATTACGTGTTATACTAATTCGTGAGTTAGAGTGAGTACTGGTCAATTTGTGTAACGTTGGGGTATTTTGGTTGGTCAGTTATAGATAACACACCCAAATGACCGTTACCGAAGTATGAAATGATATCATTTTGTTTTAGAACTAAGATTCTGTTGTGATGGATTATTAATCTCGAGACATGGATGTTTGTCAATGGCATTTCCAAGTCGTCGACTGGGTGACACTCAACAATATAGAGAATTACATCATTAGCTTATAGTATACCTGTATTGTATAATAACGTATTAACCAACATGGTATCTAGTAATCGATTATTGGGTATAGAAAACACAAAATCACATCATCGGTTTTAGACATGATTTCCGGTCACTGCAAAAGGTTTAAAATTTATATATGGTAAAGACAAATAAATCTCCTTAAAGAGAAGCTTTCATAATCTCTCTAACTCCTATGGGGACCAAGAGACCCCGTTGGTCATTTAAACAATACACATGATATGTATTGACCTTCTGATGTATCGATAGATTAGAGTTTATAATACACAATTAATGGACCTGCTTTTAGGAATAAGACATCGTAAGACAGGCGGTACAGTATTAATCACCGGACAAGAAACCAATCCCAAATAAGTAGTCTCTTAATTCAAATGAGATAATCGTAGCGTCTTCTTGGGGTTCAAGTGTCTTCCAAGTGCTGTCTTTGGGAATTGGCCTTATTGTATGTTACGAATATCGCATCATATAATTAGTTTAATTTTTACTTGTCGACTATATACAGTATTTGTACGATGAGGAATGGAAAATATGTCTCTATCCCTCCCTACTGGAAAATATGTCTATCCCTCCCTACTTTTTGCTTTAAAAATTAGAGTACATATTGTTAAAAAAATGATAATAAGTGATAGAGTATCGTGACATCCACAAGTTCTATAATAGAAGATCGCGCACATTAAGTTATTTTTTTATAAAATATGTTTTTAATTAGCTGAAATGTATCAGCTGTCATTCAATGATGTTTCGGGTTTATGTGGTAAAGGAAAACACGAGTACACAGAAAAAAATCATTACCTGATCAGCACCAGACAACCAACCCATAAGGGTTTCGAATTCGTAGCCCTTCGGTGAAGAGCAAATAGAAACATGCCAAACACCTTATCCACTATGCCATAACGACACCAACCACTGGCATGGGCTTACAGTCCAAAGCATGCCGGACACCTTAACCACTATGCACCTTTCATGGAGAACGAAGATCGGCGTCAAAAACTACGTTTAAAATTTAAGTATATATCAATGATGAAACAAATTAGATCGATTCAAAATGAGTGTTTGGTATCCCGGGTGACAAAGCGGAGATAGTCCCTTGTCTATGTTTGGTATCCCGGATGACAAAGCGGAGATAACCCTTTGTCTTTAAACCGTGCCAGACATATTTTCCCTTTTTCTAAAAACAAAAGCAAACTTAAAAAGATGACATATTATGTTATACATTTTATAAGGTGCTGTTATTTAAGTCGATACTTTTTGTTTCGAGAAATAGTGACCTGAAGTAATTTCAACCAAATTAAGAAAACAAAAGATAAAGATGAATAAGTTTCAAACGGTGTTGAACGAGTACACCCCGGTCAGTCGGACACACGTCTGGTATAAATATAGAAGTAACGAGGACAGGAGTTTAAAGATGGCATTTAAATTTATACCTCGCATATCTTGTAATGAAATACAACTGCCAATAAAGCTATCCGGCTAGTCTAACCATGATTTATAAAGACAACTTTATTGTTCAATTGTTAAGCAAAAATGATTATTAAAATGTCAAACTGGGCCTCGCTCACACTTTAGATTTTTCGTTTACATCTTATACAATCTGATCAAAATACTCCTTCTAATGGTCTTTCCGTTTCATAGAGGACCTGACTACGTCCCATAACGGGACACGTTCTAATGACCTTATCTTTCCACCTAGAAAACTGAAAACGACATTTCGTCCCAGTATGCTTATACATTTAACTATCTGTTGTGTTCTATGGTCGAGATGACTACACACACGAAAAAATGAGTATGACAGCTCTTGAAAGTCATTTCGTCCCAGTCAAGAAATTTGGATATGGGATTTCGATTGGTTAATCCTAAAGGTCACCAGAACGTGACCCCTTAATGGGAAGTTGTCAGATCCTCAATGATAAGGATCTGTATTTTTATCAGATTGCAAGATATGTCGTGTTAAATAAAACTGTTGGCAAAAAGTGTATTTGTTGATTCTACAATTTGTACAGAAATGTAAATGATCATTACTTCTATGTACTCCTCATTTTCAGACTAGCCGAAATATCTTTTAAACTTGTTGTTAGACTCATCTGAAGTAGTATGAACTGTATAATTCAGATGAGTTATCGATTTTTAAACCAACTAGTGTAAGATAAAGTTCGATACCCACGTGGAACTGATGTTATATATAGCGGGTTTCTTTCTCTGGGCACTCCGTCTTTCCTCCTTCCTCTATACCTGTCAATCCTTATAAATATGGACCTTACTGTTGACAGCACGTTAAATAAACTAAAATCCAAATCTAAATTCATTAAATTAAATACAACCCCAACCTAAATTGAAGGATGGATGACGTATAACGGATATCATTTGACTGCTTATTTTTGGGATTATATAATGAAGAACAATACCCTGGTAATCGTAGATGCATATTATATGTCTGCATGTTCGTCTTTGCTCGATTCACATGTAAATTGTACATGTGTGGCGTATGAACCTATAACTGTACCAGCAGGCCTACCATCTGACCAGACTAAATTATTCATAATTATAGAGAGCTGGTAATATCGGTACCTTTAACAATTAATATTAAGACCGTGATCAAGAATATGATAGTTCCATTGGTTAGATTCTTAGGGATTTCTTATAATTGTGGGAAACAAGATTTTTTTAAATCAAATAATCGCTCCGTTACAATTAATTAAGTCATATTCATTCATAACGTACCAGGTATTAACAGATGACAAAAACTAGGAGTACCACGAGAAACATCGCCGACTTAAACCCACAATACGCGACTACAATTGTACCTCATGAAAGCAGTAGACCTAACCAAGATCTAGAGGAGATGAGCTAGTTATTATCATTCACTTATAAAGATCGCGATTTGGAGCCAATGACTCCTGATCAAGTGACAACAGTACGTCATTTCAAACACAAATATGATTCCAGAAATACAAAGCAACACTATTCTTCGAAGCAGAAATACAAGTAGTACATATAGTTATGTATGTTTCAACTATTCGGATAAAAATAGCATCAATTATTTTCAAGCACGACTTGGAAATGTTTGCCCATTAGTTTAGCCTTAATATTATACATATGTAGGTAGTGATTGCGCCATTTCCTTCCATGTTGATTTAATTTACATCTTAAACTGAATTTCCTTACTCTTATCTCGCCATTAAAACGTAGTCAGAGTTATCGGTAAACAAATGCAAAACAATATTCAAATACGGATCCCGTAATTTTTCTACAATACTCACAGTTATTAGATGATCAATTGAGACTCCCAATGTAGTGAGATCGAACACATGTGTTTTTAGAACTAGATGTGAATCAAGGACAAGATTTGCTGTCGTGTGACATTGGATGGAAGTCTCGAGTACTATGAAACGGAAATGATTTATGTTCAATAAACAGAACGCTTAGAGTTAAATATTCCAATCGCCTCAATGCAGAACACGACCTGGGATGAGCACAAAGATAGGTGTTCGTATCGTGTCACCCTAAGCTCGTGACCTGAAAAACGTCACAAGGCTAGGTAATTACATCCACTTAGCGGGTAAACTGATATTCTGAGCTTGGACGTCTTAAAACAAGTTTGTCATTCAATATGTTTGAAATGGTGCAATGATGGCAATTTATAATCGACAAAATCAGCATTGACGTAAAGTTGAATAAAACTTCCACATGCAAAATTTGAATTAAAGATTTGTTTTTGAAAATAGTGTTTGTTGCATCCTCATTTTCGCTCATCGCTTAGCACAATGTCGCTCTGTCACTTTGGCTTCGCGAATTGTCGCTCTTCGCATGGCGCATTGTCGCTCTTCGCATATGGCGATGTCAACAATGCGCGCCGTCGCCAATGCGACAGTACCACGTGCCGAAGTCAGCCACCGTATAAGTAAACGAGTTTATCGTTTCAGGCTCTGGCAATATCCGTTTAAAGATGCTCCACCGCTGACCAAGCATACATAATACTCATTATTTGAACCATAATGATTAATATTTAAACATGTATACATATGTTTAATTAACACAAACAATATAATATGAAATAATTTGTTTTGCTTTATGCGCAATCAGTACTTCATTCCATATAGAACAAAGTGCCACGGAGTTTTTTGGGGGATGCAATCAATTATGTTTGATATTTATATCTTGAAGTAAAATTAGAAGCTCAAACTGAACAATGGTGGTATTGGTATAAAGTAAATTTTGTAACTGAAGAACAACACTAATTCGTCTCTTCTTGCTTTTTATTGAGAAAAATACTATTTCTCAACGGTGGAGCATCCTTAAGCTACCGATTTGGACATTTTTTGTACATGTACAGTAATAATCAGAGCACAATTGAGTTCTTTAAATGCATCTCGAAATTTTACCATTCGCTCTCCTTGTCTCGGTAGAGATTTAAAAACCTACATCGTTTATTACCATTATTAAAAAAACCAAGGACGATAACTCCAACACGAATTCTATCCTGACTAACCGTTATCAGTACGCAATGTGACCGCGAACTAGGCCTTGTTAAGGTCACAGTGATATTTACATTCCGTCTTAGGCAGACGACAAACCGAAACTATCCTAAACCGACAGAGCCTTTGTCGATAACGCTTTGTCCCGAGTGAGGTCAAGTTTATCCAAAGTATTACTACGGTCAGCGACTGACCTCATCCGGGCAATCGTGGAGAGTGGACCGTGCCTAGCAGTACAAACGAAGAAAAGTAAATAGCATGATTTCCTAAGAATGTACGGCATGGTTAAATTACGGCACAAACTGTTATAAAGCTTCAATCATTTTACCTGCACTTTGGGTGGTCAAACGGTGAAGACGGATATTTCCCATTTTTAAGAGTCTTTCTCTCCATTCTGGAGTAACAATAAAATTAAGTTATGATTTCTTCCCTAATCCCCATCGCCAACTCCTTTTAAATTCAAAAACTAATTTAGGTTTACATATTTTGTGTCGAAAAGTCGTGAAATAAAAACATATTTATATTGCTATATAAGATCTCAAGATGTCCGACGTCCCAAAATATTGGAGATTGATATTTCGAGGTAGTGATCTGCCATTTTGTGGAAATAAAATTAGATATTGGCACTGAAAATATATGAGAGGATTTTCTATGTTTATGAAATAACAATTTTTTATGAAATCTTCAGAAGTAATAAGTCTGGAACATGAATGACCTACCCGTTGACCACGATGAAGCAATATTACATCGTGCAGGCCTGGATACAGGTCTTTATCCTGCAACTGTCCCACATACTGACCGATAACTACTGCCGGATAAACTTGTGCTTTATCCGTCAATACGATATGCTTTATCCGTCAATACGATCACGTGAATTTGTTCCATATCTGACGGCACTTTTTCTAACTTGACCCAGAACTTGAACCTTCCGGTGAATGAAACGTCATTCAGTCCCGCTAAAACGTGACGTCACATTCACCGAAATGACGTCATTTTTACGATGTCGAAAATCTCGTATGGCGGTGCCGTCTTTTTCTTGGCTCATGACAAAGGTATGTATTGTTAAGTAATTCTTTAATGGGTATTTATTGTTATTTGAGTATTTTCATTTCCTTTCAGTGATATTCACACTGAATAGAATTACGGTGACTGTTTGTGAATGCGCTTATTTATTTCCCACGGCAGTAAAAAGGAGTGCACTCTCATTCGGTTAAGTGAATGAATCTTTACCTCCGCATCAAAGAAGCTTCTCGCTTCGAGCGAAACAAAGTAAGGAATTGTCAATATGCTTTCGTTTTGAATGCCATAATGGTTGCAGGATAAACAGAATACACGGTTAGTATCTTACAATACAAGGTTTATTTTGGTGCTCGACACGGAAAGCCGAGATGACTCGGCAAAGCCTCGTCATCTCGGCTTTCCTAAGTCTCGCACCAAAATAAACCTTGTATTGTAAGATACTAACCATGTATTCTCTATGTATACAGGTCATGCATACAACATGGTATAAAATAGGTCACGTGCGTCACATGTCAGGTACGCAAAGACTAAGATTCCACAAACATCCGCTGGTTTTTTCCGTTAGAAAAATATACTGGACTATCTGCTAACATTACAGGATAAGAGAATAGCAACCTTGTTTAAAGTGGACGTGACATGTCAGACATTCTGTACATACGTATTACATACCTTTATGTAGGTATAAAAATGATGACGTAATTTAGTCCAAAAACATTTTAAATGATTTCATTGCGTTTCCGTCTTTTTCTACGATAATACATTGTATAAGTATACTTGTCAGGTCTCGCTATGGAAAACAAGTTCCCGGTGAAAACACTATCTACAATGTCCCTATTTTATATGTACGCGTCTACCTTGACCTCGTGACCCGGCTGTAAATGACAAGTAGCTGCGTACAAATATGGTTTAATGTATAATTACAGAAGTTTACATTGCCATTTCCTCATTTAATGTGACATTTGATGAGGCAAACTTTTATTGTTTGGTTTGCAATTTTTCATTTTTGTAAAGCTACTTACATTTTTTGATGTTGTTAAGACACATATGTAAATATATCACCGAACCTAACAACATGTATTCAAATTATTCTTATAAGTTTTGAACTTGTATTTCATAATGTTTGGTGATGAAAAGCAATTTTCATATATGTCTGATAAAGGAGATAATTTGCTCCTGAAAAACTGACCTGAATCTTAAGCTATACGAATGAGTTGTTTGTAAATAAAGTGTGAAAAGCGTCAACACCTCTCCTTTCTCTTGTTGTTATAATGACGCAACTTCCAGATGAGAAGGTACAGAAGGCAACAGTGTTTTCGCACGTCCATACTTGTTACACCGCATATTATGACAGACTGACATATATCATTTAATACGAGTGCCGAGAAGCACATGGAGTAGGAATATAATGTGGTTCTCACGTGGTTCTCACGTAACTGTCTGATTCAGCAATGACGACATTTTGGCACAGATATAGTCACGTACACATGCATCAAGGACAAATTGGTTCCTGGCCATGAAATCATGATAACGATAACATGTAATAGTCAATCATCTATTTCTGGTTCCAAACCATGAATTCTTACATGTAATTCGCATATTTATATCAATGTAAAACTTCTTTTTAATCTTAGAGAATACACCATGGGTAGAGATGTAAGGTATTTTCCGGGGTTGAGTACTTTTAGCAATGAAAATATTATTGAAAATATTATATTTGCTTTTGTCTGATATTCAGATAATGCCTAAATATAGATTAGCATGACTTTTGTTACAAGTAATTTTATTGATTCATTTAGTCATAACAATCCACGACACGCCAGCGGGTCTTTAAATGGTTACCATTCTATCATATATATATGTGTACTGCTGATATTGAATGCACGTGAAAAATTCGGTTCATTTAACGACATGTGAGTAATGCTTGACAGTTAACATGACAGCTTCCTAATATTGACAAACATTGAAGAAATGCTTGATGTGCAAAACCACATTTTCATCCAAATACTTATTTGTGTACGAGTTACTTCCCTTCCTTATACAGACCAAAATCACTAGTCAGATCCTGTTAATGTAAGCCATTATGTACAGTGCCTACTCATCTATACTCAGCGTTATCTATACAGTAACTGTTAGGTATATGTATTAGTGTACATCATGTGTGCCTGTTGTGTATATCACTGGCTGGCTCAACCCCCACGATACCTATAAATATGATACAGTATTCCCATCTGACAGATGACGTCAAACTCTTTTGTTATGGAACGTCATAAAACCTCGTGTTTTATCTATATTTTAGTTATCTAGGCTACATTTTGGTCATTGCTTTTGAAATGCTCGGAATACTTTGGTTCAAGCAATGTCTTAATATTATGGATTTTTACGCTCTAAAATCGTGTGTATACAGAAATATGGATTTTCTGCAGCAATACACGGGCTTACAAACATATATAAATAGCTTTTATGTTGCAAGTGCAAGCGAACCAAAAACACATTTCGGGCTAGAAAAATACACATTAGCCTTTGTGGTAGAAAAGTTATCTTAAGAATATGTTGTGAGGTTTTTTTCCACTGCTATAATTATATGTATATATATATATATGCGATTGTATATCTTAAAGGTAGCTGACCTTAGCGATTCTTCACACTTTAACGAGTTTAAAAGTCCTGATATTATCCTTAGATATCATCTTAATAATGTGTTTTACATTCCAGATAGAGCTAGCATGACATGACGTGATGGAGAACATCAAGTACCCGGATAAAATCCGTCGACCAACGGTCAATGCTGGCAACCACCATTGATACGTCTCTAAGTAAAGATGAAAGTTTTGTGTAGGTACACCAATGACATCACGTATCACTACCTCTACTGTTGTTGACCACGCGCACGTTTATAGATATATATACGTATTATGTAAATGTGCATTCACAATACACACAACCCACTTAACACAACTGTGCAATATATAATATGTCCTTATACATGTGAGAATTAAGTCATTATTAGATAAACCATCGTCAAAATGTGGAAATATTTAAATTGGTTAAACTATTTACACCTATTAGATGTAGGTATTCTTATATGTAGTACTAAAATAATCTAGTATTGTAACTATAAAAAAGAGTGTCAGACAAAACCTAGGCTAAATAATTCATATAATACTCACTCTTGGCAACAGCATCTTCCCCTGTTATGTTTCACGATTCCTATTCATGAATTGACTTTGGTTTGACATTGTAAGCAAGCTCTTGGAGAACACAGATCGATAGATGTATCTACGTCACGTGCAGCCTCTCATTACCACGTGTGGCAGAGATAGGATTAAAACATCGACCAAAGTTAGACCCTGCCTGCCCACAACACGGACACAGTAATTGTATATGTACTATTTATATAATTAAATTATGACCATATAGTAACCCCCATCCAGGCATCTGCATGGTATGTAAACGTTTTACAAATAATTTCCCACGATTAGGTCGATTACCAACAGGAAAACTACTGCACACACACCACTATTAGTCGATTTCACCTTGAACAGAACCCTCAACAATAGGTCGAATTCATTGACAAAAGAAACAGCTGCCAGCTCTTCAGCAGCTATAGTTTTGTTTTCTGTTTAGCAGGGTAAATCGAGCAATCCTTCGTCCTGAACGTGACCCGGGGAGTACCCACCCGAACATTCATCCCACGAGGACGTTTAATTGTTGTATGTGTCATGGGGGTAACCATATATATGTGATATAAATGCCGGAGGTGTCTACGTCATGATAACACACGGATCATATTATTTTGTATACATCTACACGTATACCTGAATACCTCAATACACATAATGTACAGAATACGTACGTAACTCATCGTATCAGCTAAATCAAAAGGATATGGGAAATGTGTAATTTATACATGTAAAGCTCCTTTTTCGGGTGAGCAATTTTTAAATATTACATTATATCACGGTGAGACGTTCAGATACAAGTCGTGGGTCGGGGAGATACAAGTTGTGGGGTCGGGGAGATACAAGTCGTGGGTCGGGGAGATACAAGTCGTTGGTCGGGGAGATACAAGTTGTGGGGTCGGGGAGTACAATTCGTGGGTCGGGGAGATACAAGTTGTGGGATCGGGGAGATACAAGTTGTGGGTCAGGGAGATACAAGTCGTGGGGTTGGAGAGATACAAGTTGTGGGGTCGGGGAGATACAAGTCGCGGGGCGGGGAGATACACATTTAATTGGAAGGGGAAAGTTATCTGGGCTAAGGTATTCATTTATAGGAAGGTGGACGAGTCATATAGGGCGGGGATAGAAGGTATTCATGAGTATTTAGGTGGGGAGGTATAAGTCTTGGGGTAGGGGAGTTACAAGTCATGGGTGTGGGGAATTACGTGCATGCCATGAAATGGAGGAGGACAGGTACATGTCATGTAATGGGATTGTAAAAGCCATGTAATAGGGGAGGTTCTAGTAGTGGGATGGAGGGGTATACATGTCATGAAGTGGGGGAGGTACATGTCATAGGGTGGGGAAGGTAAATGTCATGGTGTAGGGAGGTACATATCATAGGATGGGGGAGGTACATGTCATATGATGGGGGAAGTACATGTCATGGGGTGGGGGAGGTACATGTCATGGTGTAGGGAGGTACATGTCATAGGGTAGGGGAGGTACATGTCATAGGATGGGGGAAGTACATGTAAGGGTGGGGGAGGTAAATGTCAGGGTGGGGGAGGTAAATGTCGTGGGGTGGGTGAGGTAAATGTCAGGTGGGGGAGGTAAATGTATTGGGGTGGGGGACGAAAATGTCATGGTGTAGGGAGGTACATGTCATGGTGTATGGAGGTACATGTCATAGGGTGGGGGAGGTAAATGTCATGGGGTGGGTGAGGTACATGTCATGGGGTGGGGAGGTACATGTCAGGGTGGGGGAGTTACATGACGTAGGATGGGTGAGGTACATGTCATTGGATGGGGAATTACATGTCATTGGATGGCGGAGGTACATATCATGGTGTGGGGGAGGTACATGTCATAGGGTGGGGGAAGTACATGTCAGGGTGGGAGAGGTAAATGTCAGGGTGGGGGAGGTAAATGTCATGGGGTGGAGGAGGAAAATGTCATGGTGTAGGGAGGTACATGTCATAGGGTGGTGGAGGTAAATGTCATGGGATTGGGGAGGTACATGTCATTGGGTGGGGGAGGTACATGTCAGGGTGGGGGAGGTGCATGTCATAGGGTGGGAGAGGTACATATTATTGGGTTGGGGAGGTACATGTCATGGGGTGGGAAAGGTTCATATCATAGGGTGGGGGAGGTACATGTCATGGGGTTTGGGGGGGTAAATATGGGGTAGGGGAAGTACATGTCAGGTTGGGGTATACATGTCATAGGGTGGGGAATGTACATATCATAGGGTGAGCGAAGTACATGTCTGGGTGGGGGGTACATGTCATAGGGTGGGGGAGGTACATGTCAGGGTAGGGAGGACATGTCATAGGGTGGGGGAGGTACATATCATAGGGTGGGGGAGGTACATGTCATTGGGTGGGGATGGTACATGTCAGGGTGGGGGGTACATGACATAGGGTGGGAGAGGTACATATCATAGGGTGGGGGAGGGTACATGTCATTGGGTTGGGGAGGTGAATATCATGGGACGGGGGAAGTACATGTCATGGGGTGGGAGGGGTACATGTCAGATTGGGGGGATACATGTCATAGGGTGGGGAAGGTACATATCATAGGGTGAGGGAGGTACATGTCATAGGATGGGGAAGGTACATGTCATTGGGTGGGGGAGGTACATGTCATTGGGTGGGGGAGGTACATGTCAGGGGGGGTACATGTCAGGGGGTACATGTCATAGGGTGGGTGAGGTATATGTCATGGGGTCGGAGAGGTACATATCATAGGGTCGGGGAGGTACATATCACAGGGTGGGGGAGGTACATGTCAGATTTTGGGGATACATGTCATAGGGTGGGGAAGGTACATATCATAGGGTGGGGGAGGTACATGTCATGGGATGGGGAAGGTACATGTCATAGGGTGGGGGAGGTACATGTCATGGGTTGGGGGAGGTACATGTCAGGGGGGGTACATGTCAGGGGGGGTACATGTCAGGGGGGGTACATGTCATAGGGTGGGTGAGGTATATGTCATGGGGCCGGGGAGGTACATATCATAGGGTGGGGGAGGTACATGTCATGGGGTGGGGGAGGTACATGTCATGGGGTGGGGAAGGTACATGTCGTAGGGTGGGGGAAGTACATGTCATGGGGTGGGGGAGGTACATGTCATGGTGTAGAGAGGTACATGTCATAGGGTAGGGGAGGTAAATGCCATAGGATTGGGGAGGTACATGTCATGGGTTAGGGGGGACCCTTGGGAAGTACATGTATATACCGTGGGGTGGGGTATTTATATATTATGATGGGCAGGGAGGTAAAAATCATATACCAGTTCATTGATAAAATTCCATTATCATACATGAAAGAGAGGTTAGGGAAGGGAGAGATTAAGCAATATGTAACAGATATATACCATCTATACATATTTATAAGATATATCTGATGACATCTTTTATAAAGTGACCTATGCAGTCCCAATTAGATTATATCTACTGCCATACATACCTTATGGAATTATTCCGTATTTGATCTGACGCAGTATTTTAACCTCTGCAAATGAATACAACCCCTACCAAAGTCACAATATCGATCCGAGTTAGTTTAGTTCTCTCGTCTCACCAGTTTAAATATTAAATTGTTTATTTTTTAAACATCTCCACGCTCCCAGATCTCAGGCTAATTCCTCTTATCGAACACATCCGTCAATTGAAATGTAAATATCGTCTAAAATGTCAGCAATAATGTATTTTTTAAACCCTGGGTAAAGCCATTTTCCTCGTCCGTTAGATATATCGTCTTTGCTTTAACTAACCAGACAATCGACGTGTTCTCTCTCTCTCCATATAGATACGTGTAGGGTACGGAACCATTGACCTTGGTCATTCTGTGTCCAGGTCAGCCTCCCAGCCACAGGAGATTCCCCACCACGCACTTGACTCTTTTTATCTTATCAATATATAAACAAAGAGGCGTTTGTCGATAAATTAAGTATGGTGAGAAAGAGGATCCAGATCCTGTACAACGGACCGCTCTATGTGCTGTATGTTTACGTGGGTAGCTTATGACCACTTGTGTTAAATATAACTTCAATGAAGAACCTATGCGTTTTATTTTTTTAGTTTTATTTACATCACAGTACTGATTCAGATCTGAAATAGATACAGCAAGAAGGTTTTAAAAACATTTTTAAATGTTGTGTTTTATATAGGAATGTAAGGGACCATTGTCACCGTTACAGGTTCCCCGAATCAGCGGGATCCGTGTCCTGTTTCACACTAGTTCTTCAATTTAATGACCTAGGTTTTACATTTTGTATTGGCAATCGTTATAACTAGAAAAGGAAATATTTAAACATGGTTTCGTGCTCAGTCGTGTATATGTATATGTACACATATAACCTCGCTTCTATAGCGTCATTGGAAAATATCGAGGCACATGTATTTTCTCGTTAAGATAGAATTACATGTATATATACACACAATCACGAGCATGGTAAGTAATAATTACATACCCGATGAAAAGGTAATTGGCTTCTATCAGGGTTTTAACGCTCCTGTCATGGTTGGGATGGACACGTGTTCCCGTCTGAATTTCAAGTGCTTGATCTATTCACATACAACACACAATTCACATATGTAACAAAAGGTCAAAAACTTGTATAGATATAGTAAATAATAAACAATTAAAAACACAAAGACCATATGTTTCACGCTCTTTACACATGTGTATAAAGAGGATTAGACAATCTCTGTTTAAATCGACCAACAGTACTTAACTTCATAAACTATATATACCTTTAATTCATATCGCATGCTATTGTTGAGGTTAACAAGTTTTAGAATAACTCGGTATATAAGTCGTACACGTTTTTTAATTTGTCTATGTATTGAGAGGACACATTATTCCCACTCAATGGACATTATGAGTTCCACATTTTTCGTACGATATCTAAACTGATATGGTACATTCAAACCGTCTGTAACGATCGCTGTAGGAGAGACAGAATAAACGGTTACTATTTACAGTTGTCTTTATAGACAGGTTGAGGCTTTCGTGTTAACCATTCAGTAAATGTAACAGGAATATATGATACACGACCTGTTATTGGATATTTAATTATGTCAGCATATTTCTGTAATTTGTATATGGTTCAAAATCAATTTTGATATAATTTTGTTAGGAAGCGAATTAGTATGACATGTATGTAAGCTTATTTTTGTGATCATATTTAAAATCCGAAACATTGGTATTACAGTAATTAATGTACATCTGTTATAGGTTTGCCGGATTTACTAAAACTTACCAGCCAAAGGAGTAACACACACATTACAAATAAAAACATCATTTCCTAAGAACTGGAGCTATTCAGACGTTTACATGGGTACATGTTATGTACATTTTTCTCAAAAAAAAAAAAAAAAAAACATTCCTTCATGATTTTTTAAAAAGATCTGTTTTTATATGCATATGCATTTTTACATCTTTGGATATGGTAGTTAGCATTACTTTTATCTTTCATTGCTCATTTCCTATAATAATGTTTACAGCACAAGGACGCAAATCAGAAACAAAACTGTGATCTAATGGGTGAGTATATTGTCTAGTTACTGGACTGTAGAACCTTTCATATGGTATGTGATAACATTTAATTAATTATATTCACTTGTTAAATGATTGATAAAATTTAGAAATTAAGTTTAATCTTTGGATGTGTGGAGATGGGGAGATGTAAAGTCGTAGAATGTCAAACATCTTTAATACCATGGTTTTGTAAAGTGAAGTTATCTGAAGAACATAGATAACAAGGTAAACCACATTATTGACATAAACAAAGTAACGAACACAGCAAACAATGTTAGCAAATCCTAACAATTTACACTATTATTTGGGATTTCTGGCATCAACACACGAAATCTATTATATCGCGTGTTTCATCCGATGGTTTTGGTGTTCCGTTAAGATGATGCACTCGTGGAGGGGGAGGGTGTTTCAAATCAAACTTATTGACATCACCATTACACAACGTGATGGCTTCCTTAAATAGGAGAAGTATACATTGGTGTGCATGATACCTGGATAGCAACAAAAGTTGGAGTTGGATTTCGTTTAAAGTAAACAAGGGGATCCAATTAAACACCCAATCGTTGCAGATGCATAAACTTAGAATGGATAACCTGAAGTATGCACACATGTCATCTAAAAACGATTGACTTGAAGTAAACCAAAAATCACAGCAGGGTTTTTACATCTTGTATTTTATCAACAGGGAGTGTCTTATAAATGGTATCGAAGGTAGTTATTGATTTATGGTGTCTATAATTGCAAAGTTTATTTCAAATTATTTAATACTGTAAACCATTTTATTTTCATGGCGACTTATTTCAAGTTTCCATGTATATTTAAAAGTCTTTAATTAACCTACAGTTGAACATTTTTCACGGCGTTTTAATTTCGCGAATATCATTCGTAGGCCATTTGTAATATCACGCGAAAATAAGTGGGTTTATTGTATCATCTTTTAACATTGGACCTGGCACGCGACCATCTTATTCTGCTGGCAGATTGCGATATTTAAAGTAATTTGAAGAAAACAAATTCAGTTTTAGATGTCTACTTTCATGCTACAACTTTTGTTAAAATCGTAAAATTAACAACGGTTTAATCTATTTTACTCTCACAAGTATATCCTTCAACAGAATTAAGTCCTGTAACTTCATTACCATTTACACTGAAATAATGCTGCATAATGAAACTACCAACAGACCTTTGTAGACTTTATATATCAATATTCAGTACATCCAGGCATCTGATGAGTGGGTTTTCGAAGTGACAATCCTCGATCAATATACTGTATGATTGGTTGCTTAGCAACGATTCGTGCAAATGATGGCCGACAGGGATACTTCGTGCCATGTGAAAAGTCTCGCAGATTATTATCCTTGTTATAACAAATAACGGATGACAATTAAACTACAAAATAGATTTATGATAGAAATAAGAAGGGTTTTTTTCATTTCAAAACACGTTTTACATTTTATTATTGTATTTACACAACGTCTAGACGAATGCAGTTGAAATGAAATATATTGACCCTCTACAGGTGTTTTTCAGGGGTACTAAATCAAACATTTTATTCAAAAATTGTTACTTTCGCTGAGAAAAGAACAAGTGGAAAGGTTGTCGAAGTCCTATTTATAAATCATTACACATGTACCTCTTATCATTTTAATATATCCCATCCTTTGCGATCACAGTAAATAAATGGCACATTTGTTTTTCTCTTAAAGCAACTTATTAGAGCAAATTTCACAAGGGTCTCATCAGTTATTGTCTTTATGCCAGTTCCCTGAGTGCAGCATGTCCTGTGGCTTAGAATAAAACGTTTTAACAATGATTTCTGACGTCAGTGAAGACCTTATGACAATTGAATTAGATTTTGTGAGGGTGAGGTCACGAGATATGCAGTTGGGGAATCTTAAGCATGCACATAACATTATCATGTAACTCCATTGGAACATATGTAACATATATATAAGAATGTTTCTAAACGAAGAAGGTAAGTATCATATCAATCTTGAAGGATATAACAGTTACCTTTACTATATTTCAAATGTATAATTCGGTAAGTTACCTTTAACAATCTGTATTTAAGTCCCATATTCAAATAAAAAAATGCATGATATTTAAAGATTTGTTTTTCTGAACATTAAGTAAAATCGATCATGTAAGCACAAAGCATTAGACAATTAAACCAAATGCTGTTGTTGTCTATATCTTTAAGCAAAACAAAATACATTAATGTTACCTTATCATGTTAACAACAAAAACATCTGCATCATTTACACGACCTGTCAAATCCACAAGGTCAACCAATGACCTCTAATGACAATGTGTAAGAAAATATTAATTTTCTTTCTAATATGTAAAATTTGGACCGCGTGATTTGATGATAATGCACATAGACATTATAACCTACACACGAAAAAAACACCCCGTTTGAACTATTGATTAGATAAGGCATACGACAGTTTTTGTGCTACAATGCTTTTAACATTTATTAACACCAGGAAACTACATATATATGTATGTTAAAATCATGCAAAAGCAATTGTTTCTTGATAAGGGCTTAACGTTTGAAAAAAACCACCAAATGCATAAAACAAACTAATTGATGATTCAATATTCATTTTAAGAACCCGCTGTTATTGACAGATCGGTAGTCTGGTATAATATGATATCTAGCCACGTATTATACATGCACAACAACTTGATGAATCAGATGTTGGCTTCAAAACGTAAAAAAATAAGAACCGCGTGTTCCAACAAGAGAATCGTGCGATATTATTACATTATGTATCAAAATTACACAAAACAAAACGAAAACGAGTAGAACCACATGCATAAAAAATGCGAACCTGCTCTGCTCAATCAACAAGACCCAGTTTAAATCCGGGTCAATTCAATCTCAAATGAAAACCAAGTGATGACCACACAGAATTCACTACTTATCATACACGAACTACTGGATATCTATCATATTACAAAGGAATTTAAAAGCTCTTACACTTTACCCTAAGTTATTATTTTGATATCAGAACTTCGTTAATGCATGGGACATCTCTGTATTGGACCGTACATGTATGTTAAAGTCATGATCATATATCGAAATTGTACATATTTAGGATTATTTTCTTACTTTATATATCATGTCAGAAGTTTCACAATTAAATTGCATGAGAGAAAATCAGGTTTTGCAGGAAAGCCAGATAATCTTGAGAAAGTTATCGACATACGACCAGCGCTTTGGAGCTGCCACACATGAGAATATCGGCAACTAGTAGCTCAAAGATGTGGGTCTGTTGGAAGTATTTAAGAGCACCACAACGTATTTAATAAAACCATTCTGATGTTAAAAGGATACAAGGTGTCTGCCTGTATCATAAGTAAATACAGCGTTATCATATCAATGAATATTACATGCTTAATGCACCGAATCATATTTATCGAGAGGAGATGCATGACCTATGATAACGAGAAACATTAGAGTTTTTTTGATAGAAAATAACGTAAAACATTTTCATTTGAATGCTTTAAATGTCCGTCGCACCATACATATTTTGTGAATTCGAGCTTTATCTGATTATGTTAGTGTATTATGGTACCCGGCCCGGTCATAAGATAAAAAAGACTTATCTGCTGACAATTTGCAATTTCGAACTGATATTATGTTATCTAAAGAAATGCTGAAAAAGCTTTTACTCCGGTTGATATACATGTACCTGTGTAAGATGTAAATGCATTAACGTTGTCTAACTTTGACGGTATTTGTGCATCATTTGCACGACTATCATACCAGCAAGGTCAACCCTGAAACCTCTAATCAAAACGCCAATGGAAATATTTTTTTCTCTATAATATGTTATTTTTGTTCACGTGATTTTATGTTAATGCACATTTTATTACCTATAAATGGAAAAAAGTAATCCTTTAATTGAAAATGTGACATTGCACTACGTTCGATAATGCTTTAGATAAAATATGTCATTTTCCTATTTCCAGTTTTTAACTTTCGTTAACATAAGGAAATCATTGTAGAATATATGCAAACGTTTTCATTTTCTTGAGTATTTTTTTTAGTTTTAGTCGTAGAAAAACTGAAAGTGTATTTTTAATTTTCATTTTAGTCGTAGAAAAACTGTTCTCTGTTTTAATGTTCATTCTGTATTGTTCTGATTAAATATGCCGCATTGTTATTACTCTTAAAAACAAACTATATATCTAACAATTAATAAATAATTTGGATTATAAAATCGTTCACTTGTTATTACCAGTAACAATATTCAATGTCGACTTCAAACATGATATTACACCGAACAAACATCGCCTTGTTTCATTTACACGGAAGACTGGCTTCAAAGATCCTCCCTGGTAAAGTTTCACTCTCGCTGAAGTCTTGTTTCAACACCGGGTCTAATTTTTTTATGATTTTCAAAAAATGGTTGTCTCTAGTTCTAGCAAGGTGCCAAGGTATAAAAATGTGGCAAAATATCGACATCTTTTGTTTGTAGAGTTGTTTATACCCGATCTATAGTAGATGTCTAATTTTGGCTTTGTAGAGAAGCTACCCTGGGTGTTAATAGGACGTTAATTTGACCAACTTATCAAACAACTAACTGTTTTTAACGTCAGGGGACTAGATGTAATGATTGTAAGAATGACAATAATAAGTGTGATGCCAGTAGTAAGAATGCGATACAGATGATGAGAGTGAGTGAGATATTTAGAACGAAATAATACTACACACCCATTTATAAAGCATAACCACGATTTGTAGAACATCTTAGCGAGTTTTTAATGAAAGAAGTTTTGTTAAAATCAGTTTAGTGTTTAATGAGATAACACATCCTACGTATGAACGTAGAAATGAATCCCGCCCAATGATCACAAAAAGCATTCTAGTATTATGCACAAAGGCCATATCTCTTCAACTGGTTATATCTGACCTTTATAATATAAAGGTCAGTGTGGCGAGACAAGTGCATCAGGACTTGTGTACTTGAACGTAATTATAGATCATTGAATCGACCAATACAACTCTGTTTTAATACATCCACACGAAGGAATAGTAATGTGATATTCATGTGGGAGTTGCGAACTTTTGGTTCTGTTTGTCTTGTGATATGGCTAGGAAAGATATATCTTATTTCCATGTGGCGTGTCCTATTGTCGATTCCGTATAATGCAATGCACAAAATTGTCTCCCTTCCGGTTTTTTTACAAAATGGCAAACGCAAACCAAGACGTTTTCGGATCGTTGAATATGCCGATATTAATAATATTCTCGAAGAAAACTAGCTGTCAACTAGCGCGGCCGTCAATTGCTTTCGAGAATATCTCAAGAATACTGGTAAGAGGACTTCGAGTCATTGAATCAGGATGAGCTAAATGAAGCACTGCAAGTTTTCTACAGAGGTACAGGCAAAACTGATGGAACAAAGTTCAAGAAATCAGCTCTCCAAACTATGACATACGTCCTCCACAAACACATGAGACAAAATGAACATTGATGTGGTAAAAGTTGTGGAATTCAGATAAAAAAATGAAAAAAGTTGAATCTTGAGGGGTTAGGAAAAATCGATCATCACCCTCCAATCTCAGAGGATGATTTGAGAAAACTATATGTATGTGACGGGAAAGTGTTTTGCGCTTATACAACCTTCAAAATAGTAATGTTATTTCTGTGTATACGAGGCCGGGAGACCCTCAGGGCTGTGACAATGGAAACATTCAACATTGCTACTGATGCCTGTGGACGTAAGTATGTCTACCAAAAGATTGACGAATTAGACAATATTTATAGAGGAAATGGGACCAGGAACACTGTAACAGAGGGTCGTCGTAGGTATGAGAATCAAGATAGGTTTTTCGATAATGTACATTTTGATATACATGTATCTCATTTTGAATAGTATAACCCCCTCTCCCCCCCCCTCCCTTCCTCCTTTCCCCTCATCCAATGGAAACGTTAGAGATGAATTACGCACGATCGTTTGAGCTGTTCTACATCTTGTTTTAATATAAATTTGCTATAAATATTGCAAGGTGTAATTGTTACTACAATATTCCTTCTTATTCTGTTGCAGGCATTGAATTTCGTTCAAAAAAAAACGTTCATGAAGTAACTGACCCAGGCATATCAGCTGCGAAATATTTAATCAGATGTTCATTCATCACTATTCTTGACAACGGAGGCATCACTGATCGCCATGTTATGAAAATATCGGGTCACCAAAGTAAAGCAACCACTAAAGTCATACTCTTATCCTGATGAAAACAAGAAAAAGATATATAGACACCTTTTCATATGTCTTAATATCTATGTCAAAAAGCAAAACCTCGACACAAAAGCTGCAACCCCTTGTACAATGAACTAACAAATTGATGATATATTGGACATAAACGAGATTTCCATAATTTGGCGGTATTGTTTAATAATATTCCATTTAATATTGATGTATTTCCTGTGGAAATTGAGGATAATGTTAAGGACACTGAGGTAAATGTGAACCATACTAGTATTTCATCATGTCACTTGGTGATTTTTCTTTTAATCCAAATTTCAGTGACAATTACAACGTCACCATGAACATTAATCTCATAACGTATATGGCCGATGCAATTTTGAGGCAAGCCCTTGGGAAATAGTGCACTTTCGGGTAAATATACTTTCAAATCACACTGCAACCTGAGCAATAAAAGCATATTATTTTACAGGTATGGTATTCATCAAATCAAGAACCATGTTGATTTAAGTATGTTTCACCTCTACAAATTAATATCCGGTTATATTTCTAATGATAGATGCACACTCCGGATAAGTCAAAATTTTCCTTTATTTTTTTTCTCATATACATTTCTGGAAATAGGAGTTCATACAATAGAAAAACATTGAAGAAAAGCATATGTCCGTGTCCTCGTTTTTGAGCTATTGCCACTCAAAAATACCTATTTGATACATTTTGGATTTTATCAAAATTTTACTAATAATTTCCTTTTGAGTTTTGTTTATATGTTAAATGTTGACATGTTTGCAGAATTTCTTTCTTTCTCAGAGAAACAACATATTCTACCCCTATCTCTTAAGTACAGTGACAAAATGCACCATTTTCAACCATTTTTTGCCAGATTACACCCTTTAAAGATAAAGTTCTGGTATCACAACTTTGCAAATATGCCCTTTGATTAATAGATTTTCAAATTATGATTACGGTTCTGTAACTTTTCAGTAATTTTCATTTTTCCTTTAGATTTTACCCACTACTGATACACCAAAACAAAGCACTACATACAATGGCTGTTAAAATTAGTTTTATAGAAACAAATGCCTTTTAACACTACAGACGGATCTTTACGATAAAACATGTAGAGGATTTGATAAAGAAGATACAAGATAAAATATAAAGGTTAATCAATGAGTGTCTTTGTAACTAGGAGTCATATGCAATGCTTAAAATAACAAATTACTTAAAAATAGAAATAACCCTATACACAATGGACATGAATTGCAGTGTGTACAAGTCAGAGATGAAACAATTAGATTGTTGTATACCATAATTTTGGCGACTGTCTGTAACTGAAATACAACCGTAATGCTCTACTTTTAAAACAGAAATTGTGTCTGCATTTCTCTGTATCTAGACACAGTTATAATGGTCCCTCTAAATAAAAGCAAAATCACCATTGAGAGAAAAAGACCCCCCCCCCCCCCAAGAAAAAGTACTATAAAATGTTGATATGAAAGAAATTGAATCTGTAAAAATGCTGTTGTGAGTGGAATACGAATTTATTATTAAAACTACATATGATGCTCCTTTTATGAATTTTTCATTTATAAAAAAATAAAGTTTCTGCACATTATGTTGAATTGGTATCAAAACGTCTGCCATGTGAGCATGTAAAATTTCTAAAGAAAACAAAGAGGGGATCACTTAAATAAAGTTGTTCATATGACGTTACACATGTTACATATGGGGACCCCAAAAAGGTCATCTTTGGGTATGTAACGTTTACCTTGGTGAATCAGACATTTAATAATCGTTTAGATATGGCATTTTAGTGATAGATTAAATTGTAAAAACGATTTTTGATTTGAATGGGTTGGAACAAGACTGGTATCGACACATTAAAAACTACTCGAGGGTATTACCAATCTAATTGGGTATTACATAAGGGCTGCTACATACGACCCTTTCACATTTCATGTTGATTGGAGGGAACAGTCACACACTGTTTGGTCCATCAAAACACGTATTTCAGCAGAGCTGTCATCGTGACGGTGATACACGTGTTTTAAACAAGCATGTTTCTCATTAATTTGGAATAATCACTTGGATAAACATTTGAACCTGAATCTATCGGCGCACTAATAATTTACATCCATCTACCGTTATAGGAATGGATTGACACACATAATTCATTTTGTTTTCCACAATTATGTTTTCCTTTTTCTGTTTTTTCCCACACACCATACTACCTATTCGTCGGTCTACTGGATAAAAATCGATTAGAAAGATTGTCCATGGGGACGCTCATTGGTAAACAATGATAAACAATAGAAAAACTAAAATAATTAAAATTATTAGATGATTCAGTACAATCAAAATTGCCTCTAAATGCCACAACAAATATTTGGATTCTTGTCTCTTTAGAAAAGTAGTGGGAACCAGCTCTGTTATATGCAGCTGTTTATTGAGTGTGTCTGTATTTCTGGCCGCTAGGAGAAATCGCTTTATTCTCATGCACTCACCTAAAAAGGGATGACTAATCTACCAAAGGAAAAATGGTTCAAACATAGACGTGGGCTGCAATTTATTTTCTGGTCCAATTTTGTTTTATGGCACAATGACACTTATTCATTGTGATTGGCGACATAAAAAGAAACCGATTCAATATCGGGAAAGGCAAGGAGAGAGAAGCTTTAAATACCTAACACCAGCAATACAGTGTCTCTACAGCATCGTGAGTACACCTTCAATCCGATGTGGGAACATGTTTCAAATAAACCAGATGTAACGACGTTATGTAGAGTGCAGCGACGTGGCGGGTGTATATTACACTTTAAGCCTTATTTTGCAGGTTTTACAATCGTAAATGAAATATAATCACTTATGTATGCATATCCGCTTGTAAAAACATCAAAGGAAACACCTTGATCCATCGCACCTGTAAACACCTTTATCGGGCAGTCTGTCATCCTTAACATTGTGCAAACTCATTATTCACATTTGTATCTTTGAAAGTCAAATAAAGGTTACAAATCTAAAAGTGATCGTTGAAAGAAGAATGCTTTAAAACTTAGCATTCATAAATATCAATAATAAAATACAATCATGGCGGAAACCCCTATATGTAACGGCCAATACTAGTGTTTAAAAAAAAGAAAAAAAAATTAAAACAGAACATTGAGAATAATTAGGTGATACAGTACAATGAGCGTCTTCAACTTCCTCGAAAGGCTATTGCTAATGTGGTACTCTTATAATGAGAACATCATGTTAAGGTTCACTGAACAATATATTTGTTCCAATGTCTTCAACTGTGCCGTTACATGGAAGTTAAAACAGTGAATGCATTGAATGGTCCTGGAAAACAATACAAGGTATTCCTGAACGGATCTAATTTCAAATCCAGATATAAACCTGATCGACTGGATATGGTCCCATCATTACGCTCTGCATACATGTACATCAAATTTGTATGTGTGTACCTTCTTCTTTCCGAAACAATTGACCTTTTGACCAATTCCATCGTGTTATTTTGATGATACATGTACCAGAGTCTTCCGAAACCGACACCATTGAATTCGACATTTTTCAAAATCGCCATATCTATTCATGTTCACTGAAATAGGAAAATATCTCAATATCGATAAATCTAAAGCAGCTTCCGTTTTATTACAACGAAAACGATTTTTTTCTCCGAGACAAACTTCATTGGACAGCAAACGGACACCCATTGTATGATATAAAACCGAAGTAAACTTTTTTTAGTCCCCATTTCATTTGGGGTCTAAATATCAAGGAAATTATGATTATAATATGATATGAAATGGAGATTTTCAAATGGAAATGCAAGAGTAAATCATTAAATGTATATTACATTGGAACTGTTGAACATTATTCGCCTATATCAGGTAGCATATTATACATTTTGTGAATACAGTCTGTACGGAAACGTCTTTTTCTTGCAACAACCCAAAATGTAACATTTGTATTATTATCTTCCTTACGAGAAAAATTTTGAACATGGGACGAAACACGCTGACGGTCTTATCAGTAATAACACATCCCGCCTTGTTGTACAAAGTAATTGGAAATCTTTAAGATTCACGACCATTTTCATATTGCTACCCATCATGAAAGTTACAGTGATGCCTCATGGAGAATTAAATAAATACGGATGACACAATACGCTGTGAATGAAAGATATGTCATCATGGCAGAGAATGTAGGGATGCTTCTATTAAGAAATGAAAAATTAAGCAATTTTCTCACTGATGTAACCACGCTTACTTCATATTTTCGATGTCACTGACACCTTTTGAAAGCCGAACCCTCATAGCTGTTATGAATGAAACTGATACAGACAACATATTGACCTCTGTGTACTTATAGTATTTGACTATGCAGAATGGCGATAATGTGTGCTCCTAATATCGTGTCTACACAATGAAGACAGGCATGCCATTGTCCGGTATCTATAACGAGTTGACTATAGATATAATTGTGTACATATGTATATATCATATCATCCCGATAACCCGCCGTGTGAGTAGTGGGGAACAGGTTATGTGTGAACGCTGACGTCTTCGAAACGTATCTTGCAAATTCCAGTGGTTAATTTATGATAGGTAAGGTCAAGTTGTGTTGGTCGGAAGAATTTGAAAGATAAATCTCGATTAGATTATAATTTTCGTCTCTTGTTAGATATTTGAGTTGTTTAATAACATTTACGGGTGTTGTACGTGTTCTTCTGGGTCTTGGACCCAGGATCAAAGAAAGAAATTAAATCATATAATATTGACGTATGGGATATCTAAAGTTTGTAGATTTGACTGGTGTTTCACAGTAAAACGTAACATATAGCGCCAACACACATGCATTACCAGTCACCATAGTTTCAATCTCTGATTTACAACTTAAGCTTGATTTGGTTTTATTAGTTTAGCGTCCTATAACCAGTCAGAGTCATGTAAAGACGTTGGTGGAAAAGGCGGAATACCCGACGAAAAACCAGCGGTCAGTACCTTGCAACTGCCCCTACAAGGGGATTCGAACTCGCGACCAAGAGGTTGAAGGTTATGGTAATATGTCGAGACATCTTACCTCTCTGTCACTCGCCAAAGCTACAAAAATACGAGTCCATATTTATCCCTAATGTTAGCCATGATTCATACGGAATTTTGGTTAACTTGATTCGACTAGATTGCTATAAAGAAGTGCTCTACAGGCGTTTGAAATATCACTGCACTGTAATTTGAATAGGTGTACTACCGTAATACATACACAAGACTTTATTCCAGTCTACTGCCATGGAATATTGTTGAGGACTACGTTTTAATTAGCATTGTGAGTATTATCGAGAATATCACGCTTTTGTAACAACAATGGGAGTTGTCCAAGGGTAGCACATAACCATCCCTACCACCAAGAGTAGCACATAACTCTCCCTACCACCAAGAGTAGCACATAACTCTCCCTACCACCAAGAGTAGCACATAACCCTCCCTACCACCAAGAGTAGCACATAACCCTCCCTACCACCAAGAGTAGCACATAACCCTCCCTACCACCAAGAGTAGCACATAACTCTCCCTACCACCAAGAGTAGCACATAACCCTACCACCAAGAGTAGCACATAACCCTCCCTACCACCAAGAGTAGCACATAACCCTCCCTACCACCAAAGAGTAGCACATAACCCTCCCTACCACCAAGAGTAGCACATAACCCTCCCTACCACCAAGAGTAGCACATAACCATCCCTACCACCAAGAGTAGCACATAACCCTCCCTACCACCAAGAGTAGCACATAACCCTCCCTACCACCAAGAGTAGCACATAACCCTCCCTACCACCAAGAGTAGCACATAACCATCCCTACCACCAAGAGTAGCACATAACCCTCCCTACCACCAAGAGTAGCACATAACCCTCCCTACCACCAAGAGTAGCACAACCCTACACGAGCACATAACCACACCAAGATCATACCACCCACCACAAGTAGCACATAACCACCACGATAAACCCACCACAAATACCATAACCTCCTACCAAAGAGTAGCACATAACCCTCCTACCACCAAAGAGTAGAGTAGCACATAACCCTCCCTACCACCAAGAGTAGCACATAACCCTCCCTACCACCAAGAGTAGCACATAACCCTCCCTACCACCAAGAGTAGCACATAACCCTCCCACACACAAGAGTAGCACATAACCCTCCCTACCACCAAGAGTAGCACATAACCCTCCCTACCACCACCAAGAGTAGCACATAACCTCCCTACCACCAAGAGTAGCACATAACCCTCCCTACCACCAAGAGTAGCACATAACCCTCCCTACCACCAAGAGTAGCACATAACCCTCCCTACCACCAAGAGTAGCACATAACCCTCCCTACCACCAAGAGTAGCACATAACCCTCCCTACCACCAAGAGTAGCACATAACCCTCCCTACCACCAAGAGTAGCACATAACCCTCCCTACACCAAATACCAAATAGCACATAACCTCCCTACCACCAAGAGTAGCACATAACCCTACCCTACCACCAAAGAGTAGCACATAACCCCTACCACTCCCTCCTACCACCAAGAGTAGCACATAACCTACCACATAGCACATAACCACCAAAGTAGCACATAACCTCCCTACCAAAGAGTAGCACATAACCCTCCCACCACCAAGAGTAGCACAACCTCCCTACCACCAAGTAGCACATACCTCCTACACCAAGAGTAGCACATAACCTCCCTACCACCAAGAGTAGCACATAACCCTCCCTACCACCAAGAGTAGCACATAACCCTCCCTACCACCAAGAGTAGCACATAACCCTCCCTACCACCAAGAGTAGCACATAACCCTCCCTACCACCAAGAGTAGCACATAACCCTCCCTACCACCAAGAGTAGCACATAACCATCCCTACCACCAAGAGATTTACATACAATATTAACTGAACTACATATTTTAATATACTGTTTCAGCACAGTCTGGTTTTATAATTGTTTTTTTTTCTTTCAAAGTTTTCAATACAAGTTTGATGTTATGTAAAAGTAAAACATTCAGACGCCGATACAAAACATGTTTTCAACACAGTCTTAACTCGATAATGTGTTTGAGCAACTTAACCTCGTTTTTGGTTTGAAGTAGTCATTTTTTTAGATTTGTGTTAAAGATTATGCAAACACACAGACATGAACGAGACTTTAAATAAATACTGTTAATCATATGTTATGAGTATCTTGTGTTCTTGTTTATTTCATTTCTCTAACCTAAATCCAAGTTAGTAACAATGTCATTGTCCCACGACGGTTACTTAGAACTATCGGTATTAGGTTTTACTATCCGTGACACGCCTGGTATTGAGGTAAATAAATCAATATATCAACAGATGTTTACAAGGATTGTCTCATAAAGCGAAAATCAATACAGATATATCTTGACAGGGTATTTTATTACAGAGAGGGCGGTTTTTAATCATGAATTGAAATAAAAATGTATTCTATAAAGAAAATTTAAATAATATACAATATATAATATACAGCCAAAGATAAAAGTAGGGAGAATTTCAGTTCCTTTTAACAGTTTCTATTTCTGTTTTCCCCTTTTTGATATTAGAATGTCATTATACATCGTCCATTTTGAAATCTGTTTCCAATTCCATTCATCTATTCACAAGTATATAGGAGGGTGAGGATTTCCAGAGTTAACGAAATTAAACAAACACGACAAATATATCTCATTGTTGCACACGGACATCTTCGTATGCACTGGGTGTTAAGCAAACACGTTGTGTGGTTTTAATTTTTATCGACAAATATGACCCATACCTGTTTTTAATAAAGGTAAACCTCTTGTTGGATGGGTCAGATTTTTCTTTATTGTGATATTTATCTTTGCTCAGTCCGCTGAGAGAGTGCGTCATTACATATGTGAACTTAAGTGAAGGAAGCAAATAAGGTGTTTTGTGTGAAACCTTGATAAATATCGACTGATTTGTAACATGATCTTGATTAGCTTAAGAGCAGTTTACTATTATAGAAAAGTTCCAATGTCTCTTTACATTGAACGATGACGTAGTTGTTTACCTTTAGTATACTTCTTCGTTAAATTCTAATCGTCTAATTTTCAGATCGATCTCCTCCTTGTTGCCAACAAATAAAGTAGGCCTATAAAGAGACATGATATACCCAGTGACTGGATATGAATAACAAAACATGATATTCCCAGTGACTGGATATGAATAACAAAACATGATATACCCAGTGACTGGATATGAATAACAAAACATGATATACCCAGTGACTGGATATGAATAACAAAACATGATATACCCAGTGACTGGATATGAATAACAAAACATGATATACCCAGTGACTAGATATGAGTAGCAAAACATGATATACCCGGTGACTAGATATGAATTACAAAACATGATATTCCTAGTGACTGGATATGAATAACAAAACATGATATACATAGTGACTGGATATGAATAATAAACCATGATATACCCAGTGACTAGATATGAGTAACAAAACATGATATTCCCAGTGACTGGATATGAATAACAAAACATGATATACCCAGTGACCGGATATGGATACCAAAATACGCAATTAAACATAGTAATATGTAATACTTTTAGCTGAATAATGGTTACATGTTCTATAATAGCTGTTTGTGAAGTCAAGTTGATAAATATTGCACGGCGGGAAATATGACAAAAGTAACAATGATGCGGAATGTTGTATACGCAAAGATAAAGTACAAGGTAGTTTACGGTTAGATATTGACATTAGTCTGTCTTTGCATATTACAGAGCTATCTGACCCTGCATGTAGGTATTGATTATGGCGTCATCTGTTTGCGAGCGTAACGTCATAATTCTTAGAGAAAACAACGTGAATTTCGCTCACAAAATAAGAACGTTACAATGGATATCTAATGTGCAAAGACGGAATACACTATGTTGCACTACGCAAATAAGACCGAATGGTGACGGGTAATATGTCATTAAAAGTCTAATAATGTCGGGTAATATGGCAACTGACCATCTACTATATTTTCTCAGAATGACTTTAAAAAGCTCAATTACATGGTACTGATACATATCTTAATTTGAGCACTCATCGACCACTGTCGGATATTGGATAATAAACCATATTGAAGATGGAGCAGCCATTCAAAGACTATGGCATTTATATGTTTTACTTTAAGTTGTGACCTACCACATTGTACATTCATAGTTCAAATGGCTATGTCAAAGAGTAATATTATAGATGTAAAAGGCTCGTTCAGCATCCTATCATCATACAAAGGTAACACTGCGGATTATACCTGAAATTGTCACCTTGCCATTACTTTTGGATAAAATAACCATTCAGCAAAACGTTGAAAGAATTTAGTTTAAAACCCTTTCCAACACGCATTACTCTTAGATATCAAAACTATTCCCTAAACCCTTATTTTTTTCTGAAAAAGAAAAGCATATACATCTTTAGATCCTACATATTCATGAGAAAAATGGCTTTACTATATTTAAGTTTTATTTTAATTAGGACACTAATTTTAAGCTAGATATTTAATCAAGTGAAAGTTAAAATTATCATGAATGCATAAAGAACTTGAATTTGAAATATAATTAGTTTACACCATAACAAGGTCATATAATGATTAAGTGATTTTAGTTAATAAACACAGAACATATTGAATGATGCTCGCTGAACAGTATTGTATTAGAACATCTAAAAATGTGGTAGCATTGTATCCCAGCTTTAAAACTGTATGGCTATACAAGACATTTGACAGCCTGTCCTTCGCGTTCGTGAACCATGTCGTCATTAACACTCTCGAGGGTCTCTGCACCACAAGCCAAGTACTGTTTCCGTTTCCAATTATGATATGCACAAGAAATAACGCAATATGATACACAACGGTCGGGTTGGTTTTATGGATTATGTAATTTCATTTCTAATGACATTTAGCTTAAAATGTTAAACCTTATGCCCTTATCAAACAAAGGATCGTGTTTTCCACATAGATAAATGCAACAATATTAATGATTGACTATTAAGTTATGAGCGGTTCATTGCTTTGTTCACATTATAGAAATGAATGTAACGTAAATTTTTGTATTAAGAGAAAAGTTTTCGTTAGAACACATTTGTAATAAAAACGACATTGATCCGCATGATTTCGCTGTGAAGAAATCATGACACAAGGTTAATAAAATTCACACACAAACATACAAAGAAGAAAATTTGATGGGAAAGCGAGCTTGCAATTTATAGCAAACCAGTCGTCTCTGCATTTGCAGTTGAATCCAACGAATCCAAGGAACGAAACGAAAGTCATTGAATTTTATACATATACGATATCACCGATATCATGTGTAAATATATCATGTTTTACGTTAGTTTACAAAACAAGATAAATATGACACCTAATATGTCAAAACATGTTAAGGCTTTATTTACTATAGTGTTAACTCAGTATACTAATATACACCACTTAGCACTAACCCATCCTCATATACATTTCAAATACTTTTGTCGTCCAATACATCTATATATTTATTTCTTTGAATAGTTTTCTATATAATCTTACATATATTGTAGTTACATTGAACGCAAATGAAATGCAACGACGAAAATTTAGAGCTGATTGCAGAGTTATAAGTTTAATATTGTTTTAGAGTATTGAACCTTCAATGATTTAAATGTTAATTTGATCAAAATACAAATAAAACAGTGGAATATTTCATTGTACCACTGTTGTCACTTTCCGTGTGATAATAAGATGAACAAGACCTAGCGGAAGATGTACGTATGGCCACTGTTTCTCCACCAGATTGTAGCAAGACCTGCTAATACAATTACCTCCCCTCCCCACCACCACCAACTTATTATAAACCTGAGGTTGGGGAAACCAATTATATCGGCAAAATGTAAGGGTTTACTTCAGGTGTCGGACAGGCGTAGCGTGCATTGCTTTTCTACAAATGTAGCTAGGGATATAACAGACAAATTAATCTGGAAACAATAAGTGATATGATAAAGAAATGGTATGAAGTATACCTCTTTTGATTACATAATTGCACAGTATGACATGCATTTCTATATATTCTCTTCTGCAAGTATCAGTACACAATTGATATGCACGATTATACCAAGCAGCAGAACAGTTTATGTGTTTATCACATGTAGCACTGTCTACCGTAGGGAGTCAACAACCGCTGGTAGCTCCATTAATATTTAATTGTACTTGCAAGTCGAAAGTAGGTAAGGAACCAAATAAGTACATATATTAACTCGTCAACTTCTTCAGATCCAGTTACTACCGTACAATGTATACACATTTCCTCGAAGTTTAAACATGATATACAATGTATTAAGATAATCTTTAAGATAATCTTGCTATTAATATGTTGTTATCTATTCTTGTAATGAAGAATCGTTTATGAAAATAAAACGGGAATACAGGAAACGTCTGCATTTTTGCAGCTCTTTACAAGTAATACTATGTCAACATTGATCACTATCTTATGTTACACGGCATGGCATCATTTTTTGATTTTGGATATGATTTTTCGTCATATAGATGCACGTTACAATGAAATTATTTTCTAATTAGAAAATCATTTTATTAGATTACATGTTTCCATAGGAAGCCTTGAATATTTAATAATCCAATTTTGTTTCACTTTTTTTTAAATAAAAAGAAAAGATATAATCTTATTCTGTGGAAATACTAATTATATACTTTCAGATACTATAGACAAGTGATGTACATCTGGTTATAACAATGATAAAGTACTTACGAACGGGTTGCTCTTGGTAGCAGTTCCGTGTACGTGCGTGCTATACACCTCCGATAAGTTGGATGTGGCAGTGCGCTATTGATCATGGGTAGGATCTGACGTCACTCTTATATACATGTAATACACCAGCTTTTTACGTTAAGTTGTCTTTATGATATTATCATATGTTGTTTTCACACATGCAATTTTAATTCGTTTAATAAACTCTGTAAAAGAGATTGCCAAGGGTTATTTATCAACTTTCATAAAGAAGCTGTTTCTTTCATAAAGAAAGTGTTTGATATATACGTGCAATGAGTCCTTTTATGCTATATTGACAGAATTTGATGATAAAGTAAAAAAAAACTACCTATAGACTTTAACTGACACTGACGCTCTATTGTACCCTGTAGGTCGTGAAATGTTTTTATGAGTTGAAGAGCTAGTTCTAGAGTACCTTAAACATGTCGGTCACACAGACCCAACATAGAGAGTAGAAAACGCTGATAAAATATTCTTTAAACCACTTCGCAAATACAATGTACAATATTTCGTGTCTTCGTTATTTTCTACATATTCGGGGATACATAACTCAATAAATCAATAGCTATTATTTCACAAATACAAAATTCTGTCAGATATATTTTGTTATCCATTATAACGAAAACTGGCTGGTTTTGCGTCCTTTTTTTTTATCAACGCGTTTGGCCATTTAGGGATAACCCTTCCTGTGTACGAAATGAATATGAGTGGTGATAGCAAGTCACTTTTGGAAGTCGGTGGTATGATTTTCTTTAGAACCTCGTGAGAGTGAGAACAGAGGAAATTCTGCTTTTTTCGAGCTATCCCAATGCAGCAGTACGTCGAGGTCATCGTGCAGTATGTTTCAATAGGTCATTTAAGAATGACAATAGGTATACGATTTGCCCCGTTGGAAAAAAATTATGTAGTCTTGAAAAAGGCGAGATAATTCAAAGCCTTCGCCACAGGGCTAACCTCGAGGCCTCTGATGAATCCCAAAGGTAATGCAATATCAACGAAGAAAAGGAAAGTTAGTTTAGTTGATAAGATTTCCGTTAAACAAATAGCTCGCCTATCCATGTTTGCAAGTCCGTTTAAAATAAAAATAGGACAAAATCTTTCGTCGTAAGATTGATTTAATGCAAAGTGGTCTCAATTAGCTTCGAATAAACTTTGTCAAAAAGGAGACTAACACAAAATTCTGGATTTTTACCCCCCTAAAACATAACAACCTGGTAAAATATTTTCATCATTATTACTCTGTGTGTTCCGGATGATGCAACACGTAACTTTACTAGGTTTCAGTTCAATTGGATATGATTAGTATTGTCAAAGGTGTACTTAAACGCGAATTCTAAAACATCTGGGATTTTATCACCCAAAAGCAGAACTTGTTAAACCATTGTTTTTTCCAATCGTGGTTAATGCGTTAAATCCACATTCAATCATATCTACAGAATAAGGATATTTTTCGTTAAAAAATCAATTTAAACTGAATTCCTCTTGGCAAAACAGCTCAGAATACAAAATATATGTTATCAATTGTATTTCTAGATATCTTCGAAGCTCTTTGATTTTAATTATTGACATTAAAATCGTTTCTTTGTATGAATTTCAGATTCCATAGCCACGCTTTGTATCTTTACTACCATCATTGAACTACATTTCTATTTATATTTTTAGAGACTACAAAACCTGAGACTCGGTCCATAGTCTATTTTCTAGTTACATGTAGTTATACATGACCTGCATTATGTACGACGTACAACCAGGTACTCATACAAAGGAACTAGCAAAGACAAAAAATTTGTCTACACACGACCAATTTAATGCCCAGAAAGTTATTTGCCTTAATACAATCTAATGATTTTGGTGATTTTAATACAGCAGTCACTATATTCTCACTACATGTGCTCATAAAGCGTTAAAATATTAAATATTAGCACTCTATAATTTGTCCACACACGGCTTATTTGCACTGTCCCATGTCACTAAAACCTTGCTAATTTACAGTCGTCATGCCGCCAATACCAGAACCGATTCTATACATCAATAAAGTGGAGCAATTGGAGTAGAAGCAATTTTCTAACGGTAAATATTGGTCCTTCAATATCACTAATTAAACTTAGTCTATTGATCTGTCTATGTTCGGATGATTCAATTTCCCCTTAGCTTCGAACTCAATTGGACACAGCAAACAGTCCTAGAATCGGACGGTACCCCAAGCCTAACATGATATCAATAAGATCTGTTGACATTGAAACATTACCAGTCTTTTTTATACGGGTTAACATTTCTCCAAGCGTTTTCAAGGTCATGCTATGAGCACTTGAAATTATTTTAAAAGTTAAACTTACAGTAATACCTGATTTAGCGAGCACCTCTGAATGAAGATCACCTTCTTCATAAGACCAACTTTCTTAGGGTCGATCTAAAATGGTTAATTTCAAAACAAAGTGATCTGTGTAAAATGATCACTTTCTTATAGACATTGTTTTCTTCATCCATTGTTTGGTATTTATAGGCAGGTTTGACTTATTTTGAAACTACGAAGGTAGTGCGACTCGCAATATGAGTGTATATCGACAAGCCGGGACTATAGACTATCGCGTTCTAAAGTTCAGATGAATACATGGCCGTCATTTTACGAATTGGCAGTCCAACGAAACACTGTTCCATTTACCAAAAAAAAATAGTTTTTCAAAAACAAAACTTTCAAGCAAACATCAATATCTTTTGTAAGGTGACCGATTTGGCATAAAAGTTAATCTTTTCCTAAAATCAATAAAATGGAAAATGAAAGAGCTTTCATATTTCATAATCAATATCATTTTTCTATTTCGAAATCGCGTCGGTGCTGGTAGCCATTTAAAGGTTTTATATTTAAGAAAGTTTAGCAACCGCACTTGTACTTAGTTTATTAGCTTTTCTTTTGACTGAATGATGGTTTTTTTATTCCCCAGTACCCGCTGAAATTAAAATTGAAAAGGTATTTTTTATACTTAATTGAGTCTTTTAATGGTGAATTTAAAGATAATTTGGTGTCGGGCGAATAACAACTTAAAACATTTTGTGTATTAACTTTTTTTCAAAATGTCTACTGGTGACTGAAACCAAGGCTTTCAAAATATACCAGATATATAAGTGAGAAAGTGAGAGTGAAAGAGATGATTCTTTTTGTGTTTTGTCTTTGTATACTTTGAAAAAGGCTAATAAAAATGTATTTCAAGTGAAAAAAGAGTAAACGAAAATGAAGACCAGAATATTGATGTAGTGAATACTAAATTTTGACCTCTTTCCTATGCATATGTCTACAATTCTCTAGGGAATATTAATTCATTAAATAGGTGAATTAATAAGTACTTCATCTAGCTATCAAAATTAAGATACCATTAGGTCAAAACCAAATAACCAATTTAATTCTAAAAGAAGTCATGACATGTTTGTGGAATAGTGATTTTGTTTGATTGATTTTTCCATTCATTCATTTATTCTTGTTTTAAAAGCCTTGGTGATGCAGGAACCAGAGGAAAGCAGGAATCACTAATAAAAAACCCCGACCCCTGTAGACTTCAAACTTAAGGTCATCGGAGATATAATTAAATTGTCAAGACACAACAGCGACAGTTACGGAATATTAAATCTACTATCAAAACATGACTGCCGTGAAAGGGAAATTAATGTGATCTTTAAAAAATGATATAAAGAAATAATTTATTTAGTTGTTGAAAAATCAATATAAAAGTAGTTGGAAAGGCGTACAAAATAGCAGAATGTATTAATTAGTTAATTGTATTTCAACATCAGTTTTGGATTTGCTGATTTGACCTATTGCTATAACTGCACTAATATCAGTAAATGATAAAGCAGTGTACTAGCCAAAATGCTGTTTTTGTTGTTGTTTGTTTTTTGACAACAAAAGGTTTATTCAATAAATGATATATTCAATTTTGACACATTGACACCTCTCGTTAGGAGGGTTTTTCATTTAACACTCATCACTCAAATGTTGTTAATTATAGGCTTATTACTTCAAAATTAATTTGCAAACATTATGTTATGTAAAGAAAACAATTAATACTCATGATAGCATCATAGAGAAGTATGCAAAAGGGGAAACTACTCCCACTCCTGATTACCGATTCAACCTATTTTACGGCACATTGAAAGCGTCTGTGCTTCATTATAATCATTATCTACATAAATTGAAAATTTCTGTAAAATACTCACAGTTTAGATACCCGCGAATCATTTATTGAAACAAAACATTCAGCATTCAGGGACACATCACAGGATTTTGAATGTATCGTAAACATGGAAGTTATACCTGTGATATAATCTTCAAAAAATGATACAAAGAAACTCAGTACAGTGTCTCTTAATTAAAAGAAAGAAATTACTGAACCGTACGGAAGTATATTTTTCTATGGCTTACAACTTCTGTTTAAGATATTCAAAAGTTCTTCACGCATGAAAGACACGGCTTACATTCACAAATGCATGACATTCAGACATACTAATGTAATTTCAAAAACAAACATGAAGAAGACAAATTAATTTAGCCTATTTATGTCTTATCTGTCATTGTCGCAAACCAACGAGTATCACTCTATTGATTATCATATACGATAGAGCTGTGGTTCGTGGGTTTCCGACAATGGTATGATATGTCATGTTATTGAATCCGTATGCATGCATTAATGATCAATCTGATCATATGAACAAAACTCCCATGATACTTAAACCCAATGAGGCAACATATTTAACAAACTATATGGTTGTGTATTAAGATTTACCCACGCAGCAACTAAGTAGCGTATATCTTTACTCATAATTACAAATACATATATAACTTAAAATTGATCCTATTTAACCCTATTTTAAGAACACAAAATAGTTTATCGTAACTAAATCATCCTTAGCTAGTCGATCTAATTCCTGTTTGGGCACGCGGAGTCAAATATTGGGTCTTCCAGTCTGTCGGTATTTATTATTCGATATGTGATAATATCATGGTATAATTGTATCACTACTCAATAATGTATGGATCATTACTTTGTGTTTTGGTTTTATTGCACTTAGACTAATGGTTAAGAAAAATATAGTACAACAAATGATGGATACATGGTATTAACAGTGAGTTCGTCTTGCTTATAAACAAATTAATTTCGACACTATAATTTAATCTTAAAAGATATAAATTATCTTGTCGAGTATTAAAATCAATCTTGAAATTCCAATAAAAGTCTTCTAAAATATAATCACAAGATGTACTAATGCATGATTAGAAAAATATTTATTCCTAAACATTTCTGCTGCATATCACTTCAACCTTCATAGACGATTTTTTTCCCATCCATACAATTTAAATCACCTGTAAAATAAAATAGAGTAGAATAGAGAGCTGAATGTAAATAAGCTTACTTTTACAGCGACGTAATTTCGCGTTTTTATATCTAGTACGATGTATTTTCGCGATCTATAGTTGACATGCGTTATTTGCAAAATATGCAAAATATATATTCAGTGATGAAAATATGTTGGTTAACATTATCGAACTCCATCCCTGCAGTGCAAATCCGTACCCCACATGGGCAGTATAGACGAAAATGAATAAGAAATAAAAAACAATGGGATATTTTATTCACAAGAGTTTGAACCAAGTCTAAATATCCTTTAAATATGTAATTTATTAAACCAACATTAAAAATTAATAATAATTTGGGTTTTTTTTACCTCCAAATCCGTCAAATTTTCAAAACTGTTAATTAGTATTTATATTGTCGGATTTGAAAAACGTGTATTTAGTACATCCCTACTTTAATCAAAAAGAAGTTCTCTAATTTTGTAGTTTCAGGTGCCATGGTCACCACTCGAAATATACA